>NW_026866584.1:0-47995 GCF_026571515.1 Ruditapes philippinarum
GGCGGGCCAATTATGACCCATTGGCTTTTACATGAACAAAATTGATTGAAAAACTTAAGAAGATTTTTCATGCTTTATATCTTACCTCTACCTCTTTGGGATTTCTAAAAGAAGATTTTTTGAATTTTTTACTTTATATATAAGGATATATGTACATATTGAATATGACCTATAAGGAAAATCCATGACCGCCTATGGCTAAGTCATTATTAATCACAAGGCTTTTTTGAACATACTTGGTAGAAACCCAAAAGAAGATATTTCATGTTAGATGTCTAAGGTCTATCTCTTTGGCGGGGGGGGGGGAGTATAAGAAGATATATTTTTTTGTTTCCACTATAAACAAATAAGGAAAATCAGTAATCCCCCTGAGGCGGGGTTAATTTTGACCCTGGTCCTTTATGAGAACAATCTTGGTAGAAACATATAAGAAGATGTTTTATGTTTAATATCTAAGCTCTAGTTCTTTTGGTTTTGTGTAAGAAGATGTTTCAATTTTTTACATTACACATATAAGGAAAATCAATGACCACTTCGGGCAGAGCCAATTTTTACTCAAGGGTTTTTATTTGAACAAACTTGGTGGACACTCACTAGAAGAGGTTCCATGCTTAATATCTTAACTCTGAGTTTTTTGAGTTTCTTTAAGCAGATTGTTTAAGATTTAACAATATATATATAAGAAAATCAATGACCCAGGGGCAGGGACAATTTTGACCACAGCGCTTTTTGGAACAAACTTGATAGACACTCAGAAGATGGTTCATGACAAATATCTAAGCTCTAGCTTTTTTCTTTTTTTTTATATTTTTTTTTTCTATTGGTTGCAATGACAAACAGAGTTCTGCATGGAGTATAATTCTATGAACGATTTCTAAAGGTTACCATCAAAGGAACATTCCTGTGCAGTTTGGATGAAATTGGCTTAGCGATTTATGAGAAGATGTCGTTTAAAGTCAAAGTTTACGAACGGACGCCGGACGGACGGACGCCGGACGAAAAGCGATCACAAAAGCTCACCATGTCACTTTGTGACAGGTGAGCTAATAACACTTAAAATTTGTTCTCTTTCCTTGATATTTTGAACATTGTACAAAACACACAAACTCACGAATTCTAAAGTATACCTACGTTATACCTACATACATGTATATTAAGTATATATAATTAATACTTTTTTAAAAAGACATATCTTTCTTATCTCATGATAGTAAGTTTTGAACTTTAAATTAAAACTCTATTTTTCTTTTAGACGAATTAATCTCATAAAACAGAAATATATTACTATATGCTTCCAGTTTGGTATTTGTTGAATCTTTCTATACATAAAATTAATTATAATCATAAACATGTAGTATAAATTTGAATAGATTGAGAAATAATAAAGCCGTTGCCCTAACTCATTATATTAATGCAATGTTATAGTTAATCCCATAACAAAATAATTACTTTGATACCAATGACTATTGTTACACTTACGGACCGTGTATGTGAATATTATACATAACGACAATTGAAAGCACTAGATAATATTATTCATTATTATATGATCTAAAAATAGCTGCAATCTCATTGGTCCAAACTGTAGTAAACATAACTTTTTATAAAATCATATTCACTGGGTGTAGTATCATATTAACTGGCTGAATTGGATTTTCCAAGTCTAAATATAGATTGAGACTCATATTCAATGACCATACACCGTAGACTGTTAACTACGTGTGTAAATTAAAAAATAATTATTGCGTTTAGTTCTTTATGGCATATTTCTCGATTGAAATATCATTACTTTACTGTTATACTTAAAGGCTAAACCGCATCGATGAGTATAAACTTGAATTACTTTTGTATGCGCAGCGTTCGCGTAGTCGTTGCACGTCTAACACGTGCGTCTTTTTTCCCACGCTTCAACAAGGCAAAATTTGTACATGTATATAAGGATGTACTTTTTAGTGATTTTTTTTTAATTCTTAGCCTATTCATATTATAAAACAATTATTGACTAGTGAGCCATTGAATATGATGTGATATTCACCGGCAGAAAGTCATATTGACCTCGGCTTTCGCCTCGGTCAATATGTCATCTGCCGGTGAATATCACATCATATTCAATGGGTCACTAGTCAATAATTGTATAATAGTTAACGGAGGACAATTTACATTCATATTATTTTTCTTGCATCAGTTGCTGAATCCATTACAGTACATTTAATCATAGTTAAGGAGGTAGAATATGAATTATTCATGACATCTAATTCAGAGATGTAAGATTGGACTATTCTAGGTGTCAGGGCTGTCGTCGTACAGATATAAAGTCTTTAATTTAATAGTTGATATCATACGATAAATATATTTTGTAGTGTAAAGATCATTTAAACGTACATACCACGAGTATCCTATAAAATGAAGACATTATGTTATTTCCTTATAACTTCAGTATTAAGGTTCGTTGACGAAAGCAGTAAAGCTTGGTGAGGACTGGTTGAAAACAAAACCAAAGCACCGGCCACAGTGGATTTCAAAATCACAACCTCGATTATTTTCTGTATATGTCCCCCAGGCCATGCTATTCACACATCACAGTCTCGTCTCAGTATAATAATGATAGATAACATATTCAAAAATGTCTATTGTAATTTACTTCTTGCACATTGACATCTGTATAACCATACTTCCAACTAAAATTTAGGCTTTGAATACCGATATTATAATAAAGTAAACAGTAAACAAAGTAAATGAGCAGCACGGTCATAATAAGTAAGTAATAAATTCATTTACATATAACTTACATTTGAAAAGAATGAGAGAAAAACCTGGATCATTTACATTAAAGTATTGATATAGTTAAAGTGAGTTGATTTACAGTGGGCAATTCTTCCGTACTTATTTCA
The DNA here is from genome assembly GCF_026571515.1 of Ruditapes philippinarum. Lineage (NCBI taxonomy): Eukaryota > Metazoa > Mollusca > Bivalvia > Venerida > Veneridae > Ruditapes > Ruditapes philippinarum. The sequence continues at coordinate 2,892 of NW_026866584.1, forward strand.
AATATGGATGAAAACAATAGAAATGTATGATTTGGATATTCTTTTAAAATATTTCTTGATTATACATGTTGATAGAGTTCTAAGTGAGTTCATATAATCATTTATACAATACAAAATAATATTTTGTTCAAGAACAATTCATTATCTGCTATATGTTGATATGTGATATTGGATCATCACACTTCTTACTAATAACACCTACATATATAGTTATTTTGTGGTTTCTTATCACGTATCATGCTCAACAAAATTAGAGATAATAATTTATGATACGAGACCTAAATTATTGACAATTTCACTTTTATACCATACCATCATTACATTTACGAACCATGTATGTGAATATTATACTTAAAGCTATTTCAAAGCATTAGATAATAATGTTTTTCAGTAGTTACCGGGTGACCATTTATATTCATATTATATTTCTTGCATCTGTTGCTGAATCCATTACAGTATATTTAATCATTCTAAAGGAGGTAGATAATGAATTATTTATGACATCTAATACTGAGATGCAAGATTGGACTATTCTAGGTGTCAGAGCTATCGACGTACAGATATAAATTTCTTAATAGCATAGTTGATATCATTCTCTAGTATAAAGATCATTCAAGAGCTCAAGCCACATGTATCTAATAAAATGAGTAAGTTAGGATATTTCCTTACTAAGTACTAAGGTTCGCAGACGGTAGTAGTAAATGTAGGCTCCCATCCGAGCTCCGGTTGAAAAATAAACCCGAGCACCGACCATAGTGGATTTTAAAATCACAACTTCGATTATTTTCATGATATATCTCCACGGACCATGTTTTTCATACATTACATTCTCGTCTCAGTATAGTAATGATAGATGGCATATTTAAACATGTCTATTGTAATGTACTTCATGTACATGGCATCTGTAAAACCATACTTCCAACTTAAATTTAGGGTTTGTAAAAAAACACGGTCAGCATCAGAAATTAAAAAGTAATTAATACGTAAACATGTAATGTACATTTGGAAAATGGAGAATATAACATTTTATTAAAGCGGTGTTAAAGTGAGCTGCTCTACAATGGGCACTTTTTCCATAATTAAATTATTTCAAATATTAATAAAAGCAAAAAGAAATTCATGGCGAACATCAATGTTGAAATAGTTCTAAGTGATTTCATATGATTTTTTATATAATGTATTGTATATATACAAAGAAATGATGTACCTCGTACCTACCAATAACGCCTAAATAATTCGTGGTTTGTTTTTACGTATGATGCTTAATACATTCAACATAATTAATTGTGGTATTAAAGACATTCCATAATGGACCAATTCTCTTAAATACTTTATCATCTTTACACCTACGGACCATATTTGTAAATATTATACGTAGAGATACAAATGTAATTGAAAGCACTAGATGATGTAATTCAATAATTAACGGATGACAATTACATATATGTTATAATTCTTTGCATCAGTTGCTGAATCCATTATACTACATTTAATCACAGTTAAGGAGAAAGTATATGAATTATGTATGACATCTTATTCAGAAATGTAAGATTGGACTATTGTAAATATTGTCAGCTGGGTGTCATAACTGTCGTCGTACAGATATAAATTTCTTAATAACTTATCATTCAAACTGTCTACTGTCGGTGAAGATCATTCAAACTTACATAGTGCATATATCTTATAATCAAGGAAAATTCTTTTATTTTCTTATTCTTTCCGTTTTTACATGATATTGTTCATCGAGTTGTTAATTTACATTAAGTTTGCATATTCATATAGTAAAATGTTCATTTGTTTTAATATGCATCAAAAGACAGACTGGTACCGACTCTGTAAATGTTAAATATGATTTAATTTTCAAAAGTTTGTTACAATCTGGTGTAAATAGATACATTTTTATGTTTAAAGTATTGACATATTCAGAATATTATTATGCAAATTCGGACATTCAATCAGATATAAACATTTACACAAAGAATCATACTATGGCAGTAGCACTTTCTAGCTCAAATTTTAAAAAATTGGAAGTAACATGCCTGATCCTTTGCAATTTGAGATTTTATTCCACCTTTTCTTCAAACTAGTGAAACATTAAGATGTTTTTTCAAAAACAAGTGATAAAACGTTCCTATGTGTATACTAGTAATTACTATCAGTTCTGATAACATACTCAAATGCGGCTGACTTTAAGTTATTCACTTAGTTCTGTTCTAAATTCATCATGGCGACAGAAATAACTTTCTGCAACTGTATAAATAGCCGCCACAGTTGGCAATGATATTTGAAGGATCGTGAATCGACAGGTCATGATAAATGTATGTTCTATCATGAAATGTATTACTGGATTAACATATTAGTATGTTTATATATAGTTCCAATATGTCTATTACTATAGAATTGTTGACAAATTATTCGTAAGACTGTGATGTAGGAGTTGTAAATGTCAAGTGCTTTGTGCAACTATATTCACGTGTCTCAATTGATAATCATACATGTTTCATCCAGTATCACAAAATGTTCAAATAAAGTGCAAATATATGTCTAAAAACATTCCTATAATGTTTTAAAAGTCGGAATCTAAACTTAGACGTTCTCTGATAAAAAGAAATATGAAGCAAAATAGATTTTTACGTTGAGTAAGAAAAGAAATTTGTTGATTTCTACATCTGTTGAAGTACATATGTGATTTTGTTTCAAGCTCTTTGTTGAATAAACTATTACAAGAAGCCTAAAATACCACATGCAGGTTCCAACAATTATAAAAGAAACGATAATTTAACTTTTGCGAGACCAATACTTACACTTATAAATATTGAACAAACATTCACAAACACTGAATTCATAAAATACTGAGTACAATTTACAAAACTGAAACATTTATCTTTTTAATCTCACAAGTCAAAAGTATAACACAGACATGTTCCAACCAAAACGTTTATGATAATTATGCAAATGGTTAACAGGACATACTCTTATTACTCGCAATAACATAGCATAACATGATACCAAAGCGTATCATTCAATGATCTAAACAGTACAATTGCATCACCAAACTTAACAGTTTCACTAATTAAAAACAAAAGGTAGTCGGAAAAAGATGAGAGTGTATCATTCCCAAAAAGAGGTAAATGAATCCGTTATGAATGCCCAAAACGTCGAAGTTGAAAATGTTGCAAAATCGTTTTGATTCAGCACGATCATGTTAGCCTCGAATATGAAAAATGCAATACTGATAGGTTCATCAAAACACAAACAAGACTAAATCCCAAAATACAAAGCACAAACTGAAATGAACCAGACGCGACACTAACACGTAACACTAACAAGACCAAATCGTGCGACATTATACAACAAATAAACGAAGATGAACAAATCAAAGCAGTTATATTTCTAAACGTTACCGTCATAAAACCAGAATTAATCTTAGATTTGAATAAGGTTCATCTCTTTGTTTGAATATATCTAATGACATTCGGGTTAAATTGGATTGGTCTACTATGGGCACACACTTTCAATATACATTTCAAATCCCGATAAAAACAATAAAAATGTATCATTTGGATATTCTCATGAAACATTGCTTTTCTAAAGTTATAACAATTTATGTTGATAAAGTTCTATGCGATTTAATATGAACACTTATTTGATGAATGGTAATTTTTTGTTCTCGAACATCTTATTATCTGATATATAAATATATGTAATGTCGATCATTTAATGTACATTTGCCAAAAATAATTATGCCGTCTTTGATACTAGGAATTTATTGTATTGAAAGGTCCCTACTCTGAAATTTATTTGAATAACAATAGATTTAGCCACAAACATTGACATGTGCTATGTTGTTAACAAATAGGTTGTGGTGAAATTGTAACTGTATCCACTAATCTGATAATAAGAAATAGATAGGTCATGGACCTATGCATTACTGGCCTTCCATTTTAGATCCATTCACTGTAGAGAGTTTTGTAAAAAAAAGAATGTAAAACAAATAACACAAGATAAAACAACTCAGAATTGATGGTTTTTGTTGATTATACTTTAAGTTCACATAACAGACAGTGTTAAGGAAACGTCTGGGGAAGTATTTGATTAATCCGGCTCATAAGTCGACTAGATAATACATTCCCTTAGGAAAATTATTAGGGAAAAATGTTCATACGAAGCTTATAATCTGTATCGTAAAATCAATGTAAACTGTCGCATATTAACAGGAAGGAGCTGACGAAATAGATATTACAGACTGATAAATTGACAGGTGTAAATCAGGTTTAAATTATTTAAAAGATGTACTGCTTTAAAATATACAAAATAAACATATTAAAACGTCAAAATATTTCAGAACCTAAAATTACCTTTTAATTGGTTCATATTTATAGTACGTAAATCTTTCCGATAAAATGAAATGAAATCATATCGTATGCCAGAAAATAATTATAATTTACAGAAAACAATGTTAGCTTTTAATATTCACATATTAAGACATAAATTATAGTTTATCAGAACACCTATAAACCTAGCAATTTTAATATCTTCTCCTTACTTTTAATTACATTTTATTAATCAACAAAGTCTGAGTGAAGCTGGTTTAGATGAATAATGATTTAGGGTAAGCGAAAGAGATTTGCTGTGAAAACATATTTTAGCGTAATAATATTTCAAGACAATTATATATATACTATTGCTATCAGATTAGATCAGCAATATACCGTTAAACAAGAGTCATGGAATCAAATTTGGCGCTTATTAATAATGGCGAAAACAAAGGGATGGTGCGATTCCAACTTTAATGCTTGTCTGATATCCCGTACGTTCAGTGCTTTGAGTTTTTTTATTGAAATATTTGTATAATTATTGGATTAAACAATTAGTACATACGAGAGTCAAATATTCAATATCAACTTAACGGTATTAAATTCAAATCAGCATTTATCGATTTTAAATGAATATGAATTATTATTTATATATGGTATATGAGGTTTGTGTGTATTACGCCATTACATGAACATTGTATTTACAAAATATAAAGACTTACTCGAGGAATTAAGAATATCGGGGTTTTTCCCAGCTAATCCGTCGATACAAACAAACATATTACAGCGACAGCTTCTCAAATAAGCGGATAGGTTGATGGGTAGTGCAACGTGAAGCTATAACGATAAACGTTAGTTTGTACCTATAAATTACCTGGGGAAAAAACCCACATTTGCCGAGTTTCGGATAACGTCTATTTCAAAACGTCTTTACTTGTATATTGTACAGTTCCGAACATTAAACTCTAAAATGGTAGTAAAATTGCCCCATATTTAAATGAACCGTTATTTAATGTAGTTGTTTCAATGAAATGTTATAGTCTGTGGTTACATGCTTTGTAAAAGAAACAGTAAATTTTAACTCTATACTTTGATACAAATTGTAGAATAAAAACGTACATCAAGGATTAGGACAATAACTATATTAACTCAAACTTGAAAACAGTTAATTGTATTGCATATACATTTTTTAGAAAAAATACTAAATTATATACAAAACATGTAGATTTAATATTACATAAAATATCGCCACGTCCAACACAAAAAGCCTAAAATGTTGCGGACTGGAGTGTTATATTTTTCTGGCCTTTCGGGATCATTGATTCCAACACTTTTAAGTGTTGAAAATTGAGTACCGTTCAAGGGATGTTGCACTTTTTTATTATCACTCATGTACAGACTCAATCAAACCTAGTTAATTTTCATGTAATTTTGCCGATTTTAATGCTTCCGAGTGATCACTTTTTTCAAGATATTTATATGTTCATGGTCGGCAGTAGTAAATGTAGGCCGTCGTCCAAACACCGGTTGAAGCAGCTAGTAGCACCTACTTCGGAGCATTTCAATCTCGATCATATTATTTTAGAGAAAGACCATCTATGTCTCCCTAGGCCATGGTATTTGAACATTAGAGTCTCGCCTCATACTCTCACTATTTCTTGTCACTAGATATACATGAAACGGGCCTAATATATGGATTGCTTCTTCGTAACTTAATATTCCAGAAAAAGAAGAAAATGTTTTATACTTACAGCTGACAATTATGAAACATGTTTATTACAAGATTATCCCGATTCCTCGTAGGTTAATAGCAGGAAGAAGGGCATTCGTAATGCCTTTTGAAGTGTTGATAATACCAGACTAAATAAACGATCTGTGTTTATATATTTGGTATGTAAAATAATACTTTAAGATATCTTCAAAAATGATATGATGCTTAAATGATAAACTTTTTTATTCTAAAATTATTTAATAAAAACGTCTGGCTTTTTTTAAATTGCCGTTTCAATAAAGATGATATAGAAAGTGAAAAAGACCTATTTCAAACACAAAAATCACGCATTACACTTATACACTATTTTTTTTTCATATTATGTTTAAATATTTTTGGCGATTTGAGTAAAAATGTCGATTAGAAGTTAATTGAAAGACATTGTCTCATTGGTTCTTATCCACAGTTTGACGGAAAGGGCCGAGAACATGCTTTTGACATAAAAGAGAAACGCATAGTGCTACCAGATATAGATTAAAGAAAACCAACAAAAGCTGAAGGAACAGATGTTGCTACGTTGGTGCATAAATAGCTAAACATACCACTTAACTCTTTACAAGCATTAGCATGACTTGCTTGAAACTATTTTCCGTAGATATATACATGTATATATATAATTTTCTCATAGTTGTTTCATGTATTGCATTTGATATTTTGACATCCACCAGAACAGGGTGAAAATTACCTTAGCAAAATTGTATTTGACTATGTACATGCTCATGAGTGTTCACTTTACAAAATCAACTTGAGCAATACAAATCATCAGAAGAGAAAATTCAGATAATATTTCATGTGTTATCATTACATTGATCTTAAATGACCTACATATCTAAACCTCAACTAATAATGATAATCTAAGAACCGATTTTTACTAACGGGTCAGATACAAATTGGCATCTGTGCACATCGTTTTTCTCTCTGTCTCTCTGGTGTCGAGTGTTTAAAATTTATTAATTTATGAACCAATTTATCACAACTTTGTTATATGTTTCTGAATTTACCTGAAATAGCATTCCTGTTTGTTTGAACAGATGTCAGTTTCAGACCAATTATTGGTGTTTGCTATCCAATCAGTTTATTTAACAAAGGAAGGTATTTAATTATTAATTGATCATTCCGGAACTTACTTAATGATCATACTGTTTTACTCAGATAATTCACACACCCGCAATGTTTATCTTTGATACTTTGATTAAGAAAAGCTTCTATTGCAAAATTTTAGATCAATCAGTTGATTTGTTTAAATAAATTGTATTTACATGTAATATGTTAAGACCAAGTTTACACCTACAAAATAACAACGGATACGTATCGAAGCTTTAAAATCCTCAAAGATAAAACCAACTGTCCAATTTAATCAGTTAAGTGAATTGAGCGGAATGCTATCAAATGCATCATCGCGTATGCGTACTTACACCTATTTAAGAAAAACTTTATAATTTAATTTCGAAAATCATTTAGAATTACATAAAGATAAATGTCAGACAACATTTAACAGCAGTTCATACTGGTGCAACAAATCTGAAAAAGAGGATAATTCATCGAGAGAAAAGAATGAAACATTAAAATGTGTATGAAAAGACACACTTGGTTTGATTGAGTCAATAAACGAATTATAATGGGAAAAATATTCCGTATAGCCCCATGGATTCGTCTAAACAAGCCTTTAAAAAAACGTCCTAAGATGACACGACAAATTTGAATATGTTGCAGGCTCGATTTGATTGAGCCTGTTCAGGGACGGTACTGGAAATAGCAAGTTACCGACAACGCCCACTAGCACCGTCTTAAGCAAACTTTAACATTAAAAAAACGAATATGGTGAAATTTTAAATTTAGAAACATCCGCTGATGTCTTCATACGGCGGTTATTATTGAACCTTCAATGTAACACTGTAGTGTCATTTCATGAAAAGCGGCGTATGGTCCCAGATAAAAGAATACGTGTGCCCTTAACGAGATAACAATGAACGCAACTATATAAAATGGAATTTTGAAGGAGGATCTGAGGTTAGGAATCCTACATATCAAATTTCAATATTTTCATTTTCAGATATCATTGCCGCTGCCGAAGTGCTTTGTGCGGAAAAAAGTTATACTTTTTAATTCATGTAGATGAAAAGGATAATTCTATCAAACAGACTTATTTCATCTGTAATGTGTACTATTCTCATATTGTGTTGATAAGCTCCTCTCAAACCGGTCACGGGTAAATGGCACCTGATGTTACCCGGTGCTAGCGTACATAGTAATAAACACCTTCAATGACAAGGCAAGTTCTGAAAGAGATAACAAAATGTTACAAAGTTATATGAGCTTTCATTTACCCAATAGATAAATACATCAGTGACTTATTAACTTCTTCATCAATTTACGAGCAGAACTATTATATATTTAATCACCATGACCACGGGCTGTAACACTATTGTTAAGAATATAATTGCCTATTCAGTAACGGTCAAAATTGATACATTTTGTCACCTTTCTGGCAACTGATTGTCGGTTCATTTTTATACACAAAAAAACCTCGTGCTGTGTAAGTATTTAATGTAATGCACAATTGACGAAAACATTTTACGCCGACAGAACTTGAATATTTTTTGCTCTGTACGAAATCTTACTATGTTCATTATATTATAACCAATATTTATGTAAAGCATTTAGTAGACATACACATTTTCAATGAGCACAAATATTTTAATCTATAATATTATATAAAAAAAGATTTAAACCAGTGCATATTCAGAATATTTCCCTCTTATCAATGAAAAACGATTTTATAAACAATCATTGCCGTAGCTAAAGGACAATTTTAAAATAAGAGAGGAAACCAACTTATATCTCCAGTAATAAAATACTTCACTACATTGAAACTGGGTTAAGTTGCAAAAATATATGCAATACTTACGACGAATATGTGTTATTAATGAAAATGTAATGTTTCTGGATGATGAATATTGTATGAGAGTTGGTTAGAATAGTTCGTATAAATTGAAAGGCTTACAAATTGAATCCAAAAAAAAATCATAACAATAAGCATATATGTTGAGGCCAGTCGCTTAAAATTGCTAAAGTATTAATGTTATAAGCTTATGAATGAAACATTTATCATTTGAAATGGCACTGTTTTAGAAAACAAGTCATGCAATATAATTTAAATCATTATTAAGGCGGACATAGGTCTATCATTCTGTTATTATATGATATTCTTAGGCTATCATATTCTAGTATTAGACGATACGCTATGACCGTGTATAAAGCACCCAGAAGGCACCAAATCAAAACCTAGGGTAGCTAACACATCTGCGGATGTTTCTAAATTCAAAATTTTACTATTTCATGTTTAAATGTTGAATTCTGCTTAAGCCGGTGCTATGGGGCGTGGACGGTAACTTGCACTTTCCAGTACCGTCCATGAACAGACTCAATCAAACCGAGCCTGCAACATTTTCAATTTTTGTCGTGGTGGGCTTTCTTTAGGGATTCTGTATTTATCTATTTTATAGGGGAAGACGATACCCTTTAAACGTATATATAGTTTATCATTCTAGTGTTAGACGATAACCTATAACCGTGTATATATTATGTCATCCTAGTATTATACGATTATTATACGATACTCTAATAACCACGGAAAAGTATATCATTCTAGTGTACGATACCTTATAACCATGAACAAAGTCTATCGTTTTAGTGCTAGACGACGTCTTATAACGGTGTTTATTTATGTCTATAATCATACTGTTAAACATTACCCTGTCACCGTATATAAAATGTGTTATTCTAGTAATAAGCTATACCCTATCACCATTGTTTTCCTAGAACAAAATGAGCCTTTAGTGTAATTTTGAATGTCTGAAAAAACTGTAATATATGACATTTGGACATAATGATATTAATTTAACCGGCAGCTACATAGACAATATAATCAATAGCACTGTTTTGAGTGTGACATTTACGTGTATGAAGTAAAGATATACTATGTTTTATTCTGTTAATTTAAATCATATGATTTAAACTTATTTTTCAATAAAATTATATGAACGTTCTTTAATATACAAATATTTGGTTTGAAATAGTGAAAAACAGAATCCCTAAAGAAAGCCCAAAACAGCAAAATTGTAAAATGTTGCAGGCTCGGTTTGATTGAGCCTGTTCATGGGCGGTACTGGAAAGTGCAAGTTACCGTCCACGCCCCCTAGCACCGGCTTAAGTAGAATTCTACATTTAAACACAATAATGGTGAATTTTGAAATTAGAAACATCCGCAGATGTGTTCATACGGCGGTTATCATGGAACCTTCAATGTGACACAGTTGTGTCATACCATAAAAAGCGGCGTATGGTCCAAAAGTAAAAAAATGCGTGTGCCAAATGGGCGGAACTGAATAAAATGGAATTTTGAAAGGGGATCTGAGGTTATGAAGCGTGCATATCACAGACAAGACGGCAAAAGACGTCTGAAGTTATTCAAATCAATTAATAAGTCATTTTTGGCAGGGAAATATATATATGAACACTCGTAATTATAACATTTTTTCATTTTGTTTCTGTTTAAAATACATATATTCAAAGACATTTGAAACATAAATATCTAAAAGTACGTCTTATGTGTGGCTGAGGAGTTGCATGTAAGGATTGGGGCATCAGAATCGCAGCCACCGCTTATCGCTGCGTTATCGTAAGAGGCGAATAAATGTGTTTGAGTTTATGGATCTCTTAGCTCCAGCAGCTGAGGTGTTTTTAAGTTTGTAACACTCGAGATTAACCATATGAACTTATTGTGATGGTACGCCGTCAACCCAATCAAAACAAACTGATTATCGGCATACATAGTTTGTCAAATCGTGCTGAATACAATACTTTTTTAGATTGGTGCTGTTAAAAATACACAGTCAAGCTTCAAATACAAAGACCGCAGTGTTATTAAATGGTTTAAACAATGGTTATGGAAAGCTATACGCATATTAATCAACATTTCAAGTTACTTTTTTATTGCATTGGATGTGCACACATCTTTTAATTTCGACAAATTTTCTGATGATTCGGTCGTGTTTTATTTGTATTTCTAGTTGTATTTATTGGTAAATTTATTGAAATGATTAAAACGACTACATGTTTTCGAAATATAGTTTTGTGTGGGTCTACCATCCCAGTTATGTTTGCATATATCTTATTTCTAAAATAACTGCAAAACAAGCGTATCACTCACATTGTTATTATGTTTTGTCATTTCTTTGTATTCCAACTTTAATAAAAAATATCACGGGTTCGCATAATTGATAATAACACGGACGACAGTGATTAAGGAAAACAAATTGATTACCATTATACTGTGAAATGTATGGCTATGTTAGATCAATGGATTTCGCTCCTGCAATAAATATAGATGCATCTTATTTTCAATTTTGTTCTTTTTGGTCTTCTCTTTTTCTATTCTTAAGTCAGATGTTAAACGATTTTCGATCCTTTGAGCCATCTGTGTAAATTCGGATAATGTGCCTCTTTATATTTTGAAAAATGTTTAAATTTTGGAAGTATAATATGATCTTTTGTAAAATCTAAAATTTAATGTTTACTTCTGGGACTTTGTAAGTCGTCGGCATTTTAAAGAATATTTTTAAGATTTTCTAACTAATCTTAAATTCGTTTATTATTATTATTATTATTATTACTATCTATTCATTTTTTATTTATTTACTTTATAATTTGTAAATAACTGATCTAACTTTTTATCAGTTTATGATACTCTAGCTGCATGTTAAAGATTTTTTGGCATAAATAAAGAGAGGGTTCTCGTGCTTCAGTGTAAAGATTTTCTACCGGCGATGTTCAGAATGCGCCTATTACTAAACGAGAGCCTTGTATCGTATAGTATCGAGCATTTGAAACTATACGATTTCCAAGCCGGACAGTAAACTTTTGTTTGATGTGATGATACTATAGTAAATTACAAATCAGTAATAGACAAAATAGAGAGGCTCCTAGCTAGCCTAATCATAAATCAACAATTAATTTGTTGTAATGGTGACATTTTTGGTTTAGAAACATCCGCAGATGCCTATCTACGGCGATTATTATGGAACCTTCAATGTGACACTTTCGTGTCATTCCATGAAAAGCGGCGTATGGTCTCCAAGTAAAATAACGTGTGTGCCCTAAACGAGAAAGCAATGGGCGGAACTAAATATAATGAAATATTTAAAGGGGAACCGAGGTTATGAAGCCTGCATATTACAGATAGGCTATCAAAAGACTAATTTATAAGGCAGGTCATATATTCTTAGTGTGATTAAACAGTATTCATGTGAGAAATACTGGAACCATCCAGCTAGAAAAAAGCCATACAAAGAACTATAGAATACCACAAGCATGCAACAATAAAATCGTGCTGAACGATCTTTAAGAGCCGGAAATATAATATCCCTGATTGAATTTACGGTGCGGTCATGTGAGGGTTGCGTCCGTCCGTCCGTAAACTTTTACTTTAAATGACATCTCCTCACTAACCACAAAGCCAATTTCATCCAAACTTCACAGGGATGTTCCTCTGGTGGTCACCTTTAAAAAATGTTAAAAGAATTTAATTCCATGAAGAACTATGGTTGCCATGGCAACCGAAAGAAAAAACTTTAAATATCTTCTTTTAAAAACCCCAAAGAGCTAGAGCTTAGATATTTGGCACGAAACATCTTCTAGTGAGTGTCTACCAAGTTTGTTCAAATAAAATCCCTGGGGTCAAAATTGGCCCCGCCCCAGGGGGTCATTGATTTTCCCTATATGCATATAGTAAAAATTTAAAAAATCATCTTTTAAAGAACCCAAAGAGCTAGAGCTAAGATATTTAGCATGAAACATCTTCTAATGAGTGTCTACCAAGTTTGTTCAAATAAAAGCCCTGGGGTCAAAATTGGCCCCGCCCCAGGGGGGTCATTGATTTTCCCTATATGCATATAGTAAAAACTTAAAAAAATCTTCTTTTAAAGAACTCAAAGAGCTAGAGCTAAGATATTTAGCATGAAACATGTTCTAATTGGTATCTACCAAGTTTGTTCAAATAAAAGCCCTTGGGTCAAAATTGGCCCCGCCCCGGGGGTCATTGATTTTCCTTAAATGTGTAAAGCAAAAACTTAAAAATCTTCTTTGAAAAAAACCCAAATAGCTAGAGTTTAGATATTAAGCATGAAACATCTTCTAGTAAGTGTCTAAAAAGTTTGTTCAAATAAAAGCCCTGGGGTCAAAACTTGCCCCGCCCTAGGGGTGTCATTGTTTTTAACTATATGTGTATAGTAAAAACTTAAAAAATGTTCATTTAAAAAACCCAATGAGCTAGATCTTAAATGTTAAGCATGAAACATCTTTTTATGGGTGTCTACCAAGTTTGTCCAAATAAAAGCCCTTGGGTTAAAATTGGCCCTGCCGGGGGGGTATATGTCATTGTTTTTCATTATATGTGTAGTAAAAACCTAACATCATGAAACATCTTCTAATGGGTGTCTTCCAAGTTTGTTCAAATAAAAGCCCTGGGGTTAAAACTTGCCCCGCTCCGGGGGGGGGGGCTATATACAGGTGAGCGACCTCAGGGCCATCATGGCCCTCTTGTTGTTAATTGTACAAGTGTATTTCATGCATAGTTTGCATATGTCAACCAACATATACATGTATTGTTTCATATTGTTGATTTGTTATTTGTGCTTATACTGAATAGTTATACTAGGCATATACTCAATCGTAATATTTCATTTCAATCTTATGTATGTCAGTTACTAATTATTTATCATTTAATTATTAACCTGTCCGTGCTGTCTTTGCCCTGTCCTGTTTTTGTTTGGGGTCCGCCTGGGCCCCTTCCATTTTTTGTTGCGGGATCATTGGGGGGTTGGTTCTTAAACCCCCTTAAATGCGTTCTTTAAAACGCCCCTTTCCTTGTTGATTTTTTTATCAATTTATTTATTATTTTTTTTATTTTTCGTTTTATACCCCTTTTGTGCTCCTTAGTCTTAGTTCTACTCCAAGGGTTTATTTAGGGTTTTGTTTTTCTCTTTTTTTATGTAAAAAAATCGGGAAAACAAAGTGACCCCTCAAAAGCTTTAATCACAAAAAATACATAAAAATTTGCAGACTGGTTTGTTTTGGTTTTGTACAGGGGGATCTGATAAGTCCCCACACCCCTCCCCCGCCCGGGGGGGGTACCAAAACTCCAAACTTAATAGTGTTGGATAATGACCCCAAGGCCCAAAAAAATATAACAACACTAAGTGAAGGGGGTAATTTTTTAAGCTCCAAGCACTTCCCCTGCGTTGTGAAGATAAATCTGGAAAAAAAGTGATCCCCGGGAAACTTTAAATCATTGTATTTTTATATAATTTAATACTTGAACTTCACAGAAAATTTCTTTACTTCTTGTTTCTTTAAAATTTAAAATTATGTTTATTTAAAGGGATTTCTCGATTTCCATGATTTAACTTTTTCTATAAAAAGGTTAGTACGCTTTTGGACTTCGTAACATTTTCATTGGGAAACGATTTTAAAATTTTCTAAAAAGGTTAGGTAAATTCTATGTTGGACTTCTAAATCTTTTTTGGGGGAAACAGACTTTTGGGATATTAATTAAATTTAAATTTTTGGATTTAAATAATAGCTTTTATTTGTAAATTAAATTTTATTTATTAAATTTAAAAATTGGTTTTCCCAGTTTTAATAAATGAAAAAATTAGTTGTTGTGATTCATTTCAATATAAAATGACTTAAATTCGGTGTAAAAGGACAAAACAAAAAAGCTTTCGTCTTAAATTTTCAAAAAAAAAAATCCCCCACAGAAAAATTTTTAAATGAAATTGTGAAAAATACCCGCGGGGAAACCCTGGGTTATCATCCCTTTAAGAAACACGACTCCCTTTCCAAAGGGCAACGTCAAGGTTCGCATTCAGGAAAGGGGTTTTTGGTCCCAGTAAAAATAATTAAACTTTTAACTTTTAAACGTAATTGGGTAGCTCCCGGTCAGTTATATTTTTTTAAAATAAATAAAATTGTTTTGGGTATTAAAACTTAATTTTTGTTTTTTTATTAAATATAGTTACAAAGAGTTTTTTGATAAATAATTTACTGGGGAAATGGTTGAATGAATTGTCTTGGATCTGCGGAAAGAGAATTAAATAGCAGGGCTGTAATAATGCATATTTGTACATGGTCATTTCTCTGTTTATGTCTAATGTCACTATTTTAATTGTAGGATTTCATTTGACGGGGATTTATTTTATTGAAACACTTCACTTCTGTGTTTTTATATTTTTTTGCTCCGTCAGGATCAAGTTTAAAGGCGATTTTTTCCATATGTATGGCTGTTAAACCGCAGCATCTGTGTGTGTTATATAGATTATATAGTGAACTTCAAAAAACTTCTTGTGAAAAACCACTTGTCCAATTGATCCTAAGGTGATGGTATTTCAAAGTTGTTCAAACAATTTCATTTCATGCAGAAATCTGGTTGCCATGGTAACCAAAAAGAATTATAAGAATAAATTTAAAAATCTTCTTGTAAATACCCACAAAACCTAGTGCATAGATAGTTTGCATAAGGCATTGTCTGATAAACCTCTACCAAGATTGTTCAAATTATAGCCCTTGGGTCAAAATTGGCCCCGCTACGGAGGTCATTGATTTTCACTATGCAAATATAGTACAAACTTAAAATATCTGCTTGTGTAAAGGAACAAAATATGATAAACAAGATCATCAAGTAAAGGCGGCGTTCAATGAACGCAGCCCCCACCCGACCCAGTAACAAGAGCCAGTGGCAAGGAGCCTAGGAGGACCCCAAACAAAAACAGGAAAGGACAGGGCACGGCCAGGCAAGGCTTAGAGCTTTGATATTTGGTTTATGATATCATCAACAGGTACTTTACGAAAGCTGTTCAAAATTTGCCTCTAGTGTCAAAATAAGCCCCGCCCCGGGGGTCAAAGGTTTTCCTAATATGTATATAGTAAAAAGATAAAATAATCATCTTCTCTAAACTGAAAAAGGCTAGAGTAAGATATTTTGTATGAAACATTGTGTAGTAAACCTCTACGAAGATTGTTCAAATTATAGCCCTGGGTTCAAAATTGGCCATGCCTCCGGGGTCATTGATTATCACTATGCACATATAGTGAAAAATTTAAAAAAAACTTCTTGTCTGAAGTGACAAGGCTTAAGCTTTGATATTTGGAATATAATATAATCAAAATTGTCTAAATGTTGTCTCTGATGTCAAAACTGGCCCTGCCCCCGGGGGCATTGATTTTCATTTTGTACACATAGTTATAACAGAAACTAAAACAAATGTTTTCTGAATAAGAGAAATCTACGGCTTAGATATTTGACATGAAACATTGTTTGGTAGACCTGTATTGAACCCTAAGGTCAAAATTTTGCTCTGCCCAAGAAGACAGTGACCTACTTTCTTATCATTTGATGTGCAACCATGAAATTTGGACCATGTGCACACTTTTAGTTGTAAAATTGTAACTTTGATTCCAGGTGACCTAGATTTTGATGATGTGGCCTACGTTCTTGTCCTTTAATGTACGGCTATGAAATTGAACAATGTGCACAGATTAAGATGTAAATTGAACTTGATATAGTGACCTAATTTTTACAAAATTTTTACTGTGTTTCCTTTTATGTCAGTCCCCGAAATTTAGGCATTCCAATTGATTCCCCCCAAAATTTACTAAATCCATGCATTTAGATCCCTCTTTCCATTTATTGAAAAAACCCAAAAAATTTCATGTGCCCCTTTTTTTACAAAAGGTTGTGGTGAAAGTTATTGTTCCCTTATCTGATAAGAATTGATGGTAAGGGATATAGATTTTTGGGAAAGTTTGTTGTAATAAAAACAAATTTCGTTTTAAAACCACTATTTAGTGTTGCATAAAGCAGTGGGATTTTTATTTTTACAAAATTTATCCGTTTTTTGTTGTTTTTTTTTTTGTTTTATATTTTAAAAATTATGCCCTTCCCTGGCAAAAAGTTTCCAAAAATTTTGAAAAATAAAATAAACCCCCGATAGTTTTTCTTTATTTCTTACATTGCAGCATAATATGTGATCCAGTTTGAATGTTTCGGACGTTATCTCAAAATATTAAAGGCCATTGATATCTGCTTGGCGTAGCATATTGTCTAGGCATGCAACCCTTGTTCTACCAAGGCTTTATTACATAGAGATTATAAGCTCGTTTGATTGCCTTTCGATGGGCAGTCTGGTTGGCAATATTTAATAAGTAAAAATTTTGATAAACACGAGATCAACAAGGAAAGGCGGCGTTCAAATGAAACGCAACCCCATATGACCCAGCACACAAAGAAGCCATGGCAGGAGCCAAGTTCTCATACTAATCAGCTCTTTCAGGATTGATATGGTTAAAATTTATTTCACCAAAATTGTTTTAGTCATAGGAATGAATAGATATTTAATAGTTAGTTGCGGCTAGTAAAAACATACTGATCCCTGATTTTGCTGATTTTGCAGAATCATGACAAAATCAGATTGCAAAAGGATTTTGAAAGTGTAGTTCATATGCCATATTTTACCTTCGGCAAAATTCAATATCTCAAGTAGTGGAATTAAGAAACATGTATGTAACCTGCCATGTCAGACGTAAATTCCATAAAAATCTTTTAATTGTCTCGTTGCAGAATACGTGTGCAAAAAAACCCATACTAGAAATGGAATTTGAAATAAAATCAAAAGTTATAAAGCCTGAATATCACAAACAACCGTCAAAAGATACGCTTGAAAGGAAACAACCTATTTTCAAATAGATCCATCGGTATTCAAGAGGATAATACTGGAACATTGTATTTTTGCTATTCTATCTCAATTCGTGTTATATATTGGTCACAGATCATCACCTTGTGTGTAGTTTTCTTGACAAGTGTAATAAAATTAACTACGACCATTGGGTCTCGTGACCCGATATCATGAGAATCATTTAGTTTACTTTGCCCTGCTATTCCTCATATATTTATTACCTTAGTTGTACTCAAAAATAAACCCACCATTGTATTCCTCAAACGCAAAGCATAGATATTGATTAAGCACAAAGCATTACTTTTTGCCTTCTACAGAAGACGGATCAATCGTGAACTAGCCTCGCTCAGGTATCACCTAGTATATTGACAAATAAAATTATAAGGAAACACATTTATGGAAATGTTGGGGAAACTACACAGTCCAAAGCATTTATGTATGTGTACCAATGCATAAACATATAGTAAACCTAAATAGCAATACATCAATATACGATTTGAAATACCAAATGAAGAATGCTATCACGATACGAGACAAAGTCCTTATTTAGGTGGATAGGTAACATGTATTTCAAATATTAATTACAGAAATGTAACATTTGGATATTTTTACAAAATATTTCTCAAAATGTTTTAAGTGAATGAGTATTAACGTCTAGTGAAAAATACTGTTTTGTTCTAGAACAAATACCATCTGCTATATATAGATATGTAATATCAGATTATGTACCAACAACATCCATATATTCGTATAATTACATTGTATTTGTTGCCACGTATGATACGCAATCATTTCAATATGATGAATGATTCAAGGTATTACATATCATCCATAATGGACCTTTTCACTCGAAAGTTTAGGTCAAAAGTTCCCAGAACGCAGCACCCGACACAACCAATCCACACTAGCAGGGTGCTCAGAGGGCACTGGACCATAAACTGTAGGGAGTGGAGGCGTACGGACATCTCTTTCAGCTATAATTACTTTTCCATCGGGTATAATAACAAATTGTCATCAAACATTAAAACATTAATTCTAAGTCAGATGTATCTTACCTTATATCATGATATAAATACCAAATGAATTTTAGTTCTGTTGAACATACTCCACTTCTCTTTGAGCTATAATTACTTTTCTGTACACAAAATACAGCTCTACAGAGAACCTCTGTTAATTACATATGTCACTTCCCCTCAATTGTCTCCTTAAACAAGTCATGAATATTTCATCTAATACTGATATTTATACTCGTTGTAAAACAAATTAACTTAATTATGCTAAAAGAAAATCTTACCGAAACAGAAAGAAATAGCAACTTTCTATTATATAAATTATATTTTCTTCTTTGATTGTTAACCTCATGTTTCTTTTTCAATTATGCATTGTGGTATCATACAATAAATTCTTAGTACAAAACGTCGTGTAAATAAATACAGTAACAACCGACCAGTTAGACAAATACAAATATGTATATATTTTTATGCTCAATCAAGCAAGTTTGAACTATTTAAAAAAAATCCATGTCGGACGTTATCTTAGGTTTTTATTTTTTTTGTTTTATTGTCACATAAGCAGTGTTTGTTCCGTGTTGAGGTCGTAAAAGGAAATATTATATTTCCAATAATTGAAGAACATTCAGAATGACATAATTGTTCTGTTAAATTTGAACTCGTTTCTGTTTGGTGTTATTTATCACATGGTTCTAATATTCCTCATTAAGTAATATATTATTATTTTCTCTATTTCTTGTTCTACCAATAATTATCATTTGTTCGGGCGTGAATTTGGCTTATCTTTGTATTTGAGTCTGTTTCATTGAGTCTGTTTTTGAGACACTGCTCTTGGGCATTTAACTAAGGCAGTTCTTTCGATTCCCCTCTTTTTCCAGAAGGTTTTCCCTCTTTTTCCAGAATTTTCATTTTTCATATTCCTTTCGTTATTATGTTTTACAGAACTCCCTATCGCCATATGATTCTATTTTTTTTTTACAAAAATAGTGAAACACAGAATCCTCAAACACAGTACAGAACTAATTTATGGGCTGTCATGTGTTATATAACGTTTAGAATGTTCATAGATTTAAATAAAATCTTTAAAAAGTAAAATTATGATGTTTCTTCAATTTTGTGATGGATTCACGTAGGGTTTTTATTTTACGCACATGTATATTCTAAGTAAACTGAATAAAATGTTCAGGAACAGCATATAATGCCCTATTTTAAGTAGTATTTTACATTCCATTTAGCAACGATTTATGTGCATTCGACATTCGGTCTTACAGAAGTTAATACACATGGAAATATATAAACTATTTTTTCCATATAGATATTTCCGAAGTATTGTAAACTACAGGCAGAATAAATAAAGCATTATGCATTTTACGAATACATATAATGCGTATTAACGCTTGGTTTAGTTTTCAAATCTATAGACAATACAAATATCATTTAATAAACTTATTGTGTTCCTATGAAGAGAAACAAATATAATATTTTCATGTTTTATCTCAGATTCTGTAACTCATAAAGGAAGCGAATAATTGATTTTACTATTCATTGCATTCGACTTAGGCTCTTCAGAAGAACGCTTGCTCTAAACCTTAGATTTTCTGACATAAATAGTTGTTAAAATGTATTATTTAATGAAACCATAAACCTTGGGCTAGACGCGGAGTTCTTGCTATTAAATAAGAGCCATGGTACAAGAGGACTATTAGATAATTCACATAAATCGTTTGAGAAACTAAAGGCCTCAACAGGCGGTAGAATTTAGTTGTACAACACTAATTAGAGATATAATGTGCAATTTTTAAAATTGATTCTAGAGTCAAATTAACCTGTTTGACCTTCGCACCAGTACTAACAAAGTCAACTGGACGAGGCAAAATAGAAGACATATAAATAGTATATAATTGATCAGTAAAGGTTTTCACAACTGAAATTAAATTCGAATACAAAGAAGAAATTTCCCCAGCAGATGAAATATTAATGTCATTTGTACCCACATGAATAATGATATTATCATAATTCAAGTTAACTGCTGCTTTGGCTAACGTTGAAGTCAACTGTGAAATAGCGATTCCAGGGAGAGCACGAATATCAGTGTCCCAAATATAAGAAACGTGTTTTGCAATGGAATCGGAAATGGTGATACATTTCTTGATTTTAAGACGATTTAAACGGGAAACTGAAGAAAAAAGAAAAGAATAAATGAAAAAACTTAAACACAAGTACATTAAAATGAATACCAAACAAAGAGAGCACAAGGATTAACACACATATTTGTTGCACTAAAACATTACCTTATCACTAACAGAATTTTAAATAGTTATTTTATCTTGTACGGAAAGGGATATAACGTTTATAGACATCTGAATGCCAATCACCCAAAATCTGAATTTCATCAGCAGCAATGTTAGAAGCAAAGGCAGATGTAGCAAACCCACGATGAAAGGAATGTGACGAAAATTTAGAAGAACCATAACCCAATTCAGAGAGAAGAGATCTTAATCTCTTTTAAAACATGTAATAAGTAACTGCTTTATCATTATTTAACATAAATAAAGGTTGATCTACACTTTTAGAAGGAACAACCTTAAGCATATGATTATATACAGTAACAGGACATAAAATGGAAGGATACAATTTAATAAAAGGAGTTTGTAACAAGCGTTGACCAAATTGTATAGTTTTAGACCATATAAAAGTAACACAAAGATTTTCCCCAATTGTAGACACATCACCACGTAATAAACAATGTTTGACTTCCATCTGACACATCTGCGGATGTTTCTAAATTCAAAATTTTACTATTTCATGTTTAAATGTTGAATTCTGCTTAAGCCGGTGCTAGGGGGCGTGGACGGTAACTTGCACTTTCCAGTACTGTCCATGAACAGGCTCAATCAAACCGAGCCTGCAACATTTTCAATTTTGCCGTTTTGGGCTTTCTTTAGGGATTCTGTATTTATCTATTTTATGATCACATCCGTGTTATTTGTGCCGTGTGGCGGCTGTAAAAAGTCTCCCCGTACATTTAATCAATGATGTTATATTTTCGATCCTTGAAGATCGTTCAGCACGACATTATTGTTGTGCTTGTGGTATTTTTAGTTTCAACTTTTCGGCATTTTCTAGTTGGGTGGTTCCAATATTCCTACTTGAATACTGTATAATCACCCTTAGGATATGTTGCCTGCTTTTTAAATTTGTCTTTTGACGTCTTATCTGTAATTCTCTAAGTAAAGATTTTGACTTATGCAACCATAAAATTATCAGAGTTTTAATTTCATTTAACCTTTCACAAGTAACCTCCATAGTCATGGAATTTGTATTAAAAGCACCACATTTTCAGAGGGTGTACAAGCTAAATCAAAGGATTCTTCTAAACCTGCCTCCTGAAGTATGCTTCTTAAACAAAGAAAGGCAAACTGTGCTTTATCACTAGATTCAACACCTGCTAAATCATCTAAATAATTTAATATAGGCATTCCTAAACGAAACATCATAAAAGATATAGCAATTATAGTAACCCTTTGAAAAATGGCTGCAGCATTTCTCAAACCCATTGATAACACAGTATTACAAAAAATGTTTTTTTCATTGATAACACACCAAATTATAATCACCAGGACATATATGTATCTGTCTATATGCTTTACGTAAATCTAATTTATACATCAAACAATTTTTACCTTTTCCTTATATCAAATTTATAAAATCATCAATTCTTGGAAATACTAAATTAATCTCTTCCCCTAAATAAAAATCTTTACTAATCATTTACAGCAAAATTTTTAGGAAAACTTAAATCAAAAATAACTCTTCTTTCAGACGTATCTTTCTTCGGACTGAATTAAGAGGAGATATTTTCATGGAGTCACTAAAAGGATTAGACTTAAAAGGTCCAATTTTTGACTTATTAGATTTTTCTTTCCCTTAGTAACCTGTAATATCAGAAGGAAATAACTCTGCACCTTTATGATTTTTATACTTCCATAATTCTTTTGGAGTGAATGAATTAACATCACCATGAAAATCTAAGGGAAAACCATATAATAATAAATCTACAACCATAGTATCTTTATAACCACATAACATTCTATTCCAGAACTCAACCTTTATTTTATTGGTTACAGGAATACGAAAACCTAAACAATTAGGCAAGCCTGACCTTTTAACTTTTTCATGTAAATCAACTCCATTAAAGGATATATCATTCAACTCTGATTTTGTGACTTTACAAATATTACATTTTTTAGAATGACTACATAAAGGAACATTTACCGCAACATTTTTCTGATCATCTATTATTTTTTCAATTTCAACCTGACAAAATTTTGGGAAAAAAATATCAACAGATTTCTCATTTGTTTAACTTGTTCTCTGAAAGTCTTCAAAAGCCTGTTCTTAGTCACTTTTGATTATGTGGACAAACACTAGAACATTCAGGATGTTCTAGTTTCTTGTTGTCCTTCAACCAGCAAGTTCCTCAAATATGTGAAGCTAATCTTTGTCTTCCCTTTACAACCATTAAAAGAGAAGTAGATTTATGAAGACATTTGTGTTTCTGATATAATGGACAAAACCAGACTTTTTCTTCAGCTACTACATCTTCCTTAACTTTATAATTCATTCTTTTAGAAAAATTGTTGATTTTTTTCAAAGAAGCTCTGGCTAAAACACTGGATTCTACATAATGAAAATCACCCCCCGCCCACACACACACTTTTTGTGTCCTAACTCAATTTCTCTCAAAATAGCTGCGTATAATGATTTCAAAATAGAAAATTCATATGAATTGTTTAAATACATTAAACGTTTCAATAATTCTAATCTTGCTTCCCTTTCTTACTTTTTTGTTGTTGATTGGGAAATGATTTCCAATTCTCCCGCCACAAATAAATTCATTTCTAACGACTCAAAATCAACACTTGAATTGACGTGCTCATATCTCAAAAATTGTTTGTTTGGATTATACGGCACGTCAACACATAAATGACCATATCGTGCCGAATGCTATAATAGGCTTAAAATGTTATGTAAAACTTTGTAAATGATAATAAAAAAGAGCCAGTTAGATCCTTGAATACAAGTTTATCTCTTTCAAATAATCAATGATGTTTTTGATGGAATTGTATTAAAGAGTTCTTTGAGTGAATTTACATTATAAAATCTATTACTGGCCTGTGAAAAGACGAAAAGGCATGGGGATATTTTTGTTGAAATTTAACATGATCCGAAGATTTGGATGAAATACCAGACTTTTTGGAATATGAATTCTTCTTAATACTGTAATCTGAAGTATCAGAATCTGTAGAACCATCATCACGATACGATTTAGATTTTTTGCCAGATTTTTCTTTTTTTCAATTTGTAGCTTTGTTCAGAATCCGTAGAAACATCGTCATGATACGATTTAGATTTTTTACCAGATTTTTCTTTTTTCAATATGTAGCTTTGTTCAGAATCAGAACTTTCGGACTCAGAATCTGAGGAAGATTCTAACAAGCTAGCTTTCTTTAATTCTTTCTTTGCTTTCATTTTAAATTCTTTTTTTTCCTTAAATCTTGTAACGTACAGGACGCTAATTCAGGAGAAAGATCTAAATTCTCACCTCTGAATTCAGCTAAAGATTTTCTTTTATGACTTATCTTTTTCTTTAATTTGTTTATCCTGGCCTCGTTCTGTAGTTCTTCCTCTTCCCTTACCAAAGACGCGTATTCTTTTTCAAGCAAAAGAAGTGTTTCGTCACTTTGGCTGAGTTTTCTTCCTGTACTTGAAGAGTGACCTCCCTCTTTCGCGCCACCAACAACAACAACCTCCCTGTCCGAAGGGATTTCTGACTGCTCCAATCCGAATACCTCAGAATTGACTTTACCATAATCATGTGGAAGTGTAACTCTACTTGATTTCTTCTCCGCCATTTTAATTTACACGTATAAAATAAACGTGTTCAAACAAAAAGTTACCAAAAGTTACAAAAATAAATACAAAAAACTTTTTCAACTATAAGAAAACAGTTTCAAATCCGAAAATCCTTTCACAAAAAACTACATTTTGTTTCGAAAATAAATAAGCCGAAATGCAAATGAACGGAAAAAACTGTTTTCGAAACTTCCAAAAAAGACTAGAAGCGTGATCTTGACTACAAAATATAACAGAATGGCGAGCAAGAGCAAAATAACCTATATATAGGTAATTAAACAACCTATCAAATTCAATAACACAAATTTGAATTAATCCAATCAGAAGTCTAAAAAATAAACCGTTGACCAACGAGATAACCAGATATTACCAGAGGTCAACTCGATTCAAATAAAAGCTTTATCTTTCACAAGAATTAATTGATTTTAACAGGTGTATTACAATACGTTTGAAAGAACATGTCATATCCTGTAAATCTTGTCTAAAGTTGTATGAATTCAAGAAATAGTAGCCTTTGTAGTATGTTCGTATTCTATTATCCACAAATTAAGTTTCAATCTTCAAGTGTTGTTAGTATTTCAGTGAATGGCCGTAAACGAAACATTAATCAAATCAATTAGCCAAGGCGACGGTCTTTGAGTTGGTCAAAACGGTAGCTTCAAACTTTCTTCGAAAAGTTTAGCAATATACAAGTATGTAATCATCGGCATCATGTGGGTTGAACATAGTATGTTTACAAGATTAATGCCAGTTAAATGCTACAGTATATTTAATGTAATTAATTACCATTTGTTAATTTGTTGAATAATTATGGTGTTGAATAATAAATATATAAAGGGTAGTGATATTAGTGTGTATTTTTCAAAATAGTTTGACACTTATTATGGTTTTATCTAACTTATATAACAAATGTCAAAAATTGTAACTTCATCACTATTGATTTTTGTATTTAGACTTTGGTCTGTCATTATTACGAAATATAGTTTGTTAAGATTAGACGAACGTAAAATATATAAAACATAAATTGGCATCCAAATTTGTTGTAAAGATTCCAATATCACAACCTTGCAAAATAATATAGAAACGTTTTGTATTTCACAAAATCTGATTAACTAATATTCTAAGAATCAAAGGGTAAACGGGGTATTTGTAACTGGACTTGTTAATTGTTCTTTTTATTCTACATATATTTTTTTGTTTATGGTGGAAATCTTAAATTTTGTTTTTCTCTTTTCTTAACAAAGCATTATTATTGAGGATCGATGTTCTTTAATTACATATTGATTGTTTAAAAGAAACTAAAATATCTGGAAAAACTGAGTTGAGTGTTGCAAAAAACATTATTTTAAATACACGCATTGAAATTTTTCATTGAAATAATAAATTGGCAATAAAGGACTTTGTTTCAAAAGCGAAAAAAAACGAATGAATGGTAAAGATGAGAACATGATCCGAGCAGGACCTTGAGGAAAGAATTGCAAGGCTTTAGAACACACGTTTATAATATTGATATTATTGAGACAGCTAATTGCGGCTGTACAATTTATTGTATTAATGTTATCAACGTAAAATATTATGTAAAACAATTTTGAGGAAAGGTGAGCTCTTCTAACGAACTGGTACGTAATATTTCTAATAAAGAGATTAATTGCAAGTCATATCAGGTCATCGTCATGTCAACCCTGTATTTGCGTGAAAAAATTCGCTGAGGAGAAAATCAAGGAGGATAAACTAAGTTCTCGTTCTAATTGCTTCAGTGTCTTTATCAAAATTGTATGCCTGTCTTGTTTTATAGGGCAATTTGGTTTACGATCTGTTGATCATTTTTTATGATGTAGAGCTCATTACAGTACATATTAATATCTTATTCTAAAACAACATGTGACACTTCTGTTTGTGTTACACATATGAAGACATCACATGCAAATCTTTTATTGTTTCTTTCTTTACATTTTCCAGTTATGCGGAATACTGTTACAAAGGAAACCGTACATTAAATAAACGTATGTCGTGGTACATGTTCCAAAAATCCAAAATCCAAAAAGTCACTATTATGTTCTTGGGTTTTCACTAGAGTGACTATGTGTGTACAACTCGATTAAGTTGTTTTACCAGTTCATGTTAAATGTTGAATTCTGCTTAAGCCGGTGCTAGGGGGCGTGGACGGTAACTTGCACTTTCCAGTACCGTCCTTGAACAGGCTCAATCAAACCGAGTCTGCAACATTTTCAATTTTGTCGTGTTGGGCTTTCTTTAGGGATTCTGTATTTCTCTATTTTATCGATACATCCGTGTTATTTGTGCCGTGTGGCGGCTGTAAAAAGTCTCCCCGTACATTTAATCAATGATGTTACATTTTCGATCCTTGACGATTGTTCAGCACGACATGATTGTTGTGTATACATGTTTTGTTGTACTTTTAGTTTCTTCTTTTTGGCCTTTTTCAACTTGGGTGGTTCCAGTATTCCTACTTGAATACTGTATAATCACCCTTAGGATATGTTGCCTGTTTTTTAAATTTTGACGTTATATCTGTGATATGCAGGCTTCATAACCTCAGATCCCCTTTCAAAATTCCATTTTTTTTAGTTCCGCCCATTGTTTTCTCGTTTAGGGCACACGCATTTTTTTACTTGGGGACCATATGCCGCTTTTCATGGAACGGCACTAACGTGTCACATTGAAGGTTCCATGATAACCGCCATATGAACACATCTGCGGATGTTTCAAAATTCTAAATTTTACCAGTTCATGTTAAATGTTGAATTCTGCTTAAGCCGGTGCTAGGGGGCGTGGACGGTAACTTGCACTTTCCAGTACCGTCCATGAACAGGCTCAATCAAACCGAGCCTGCAACATTATCAATGTCGTTTTTTGTCGTGTTGGGCTTTCTTTAGGGATTCTGTATTTCTCTATTTTAATACTTAAGTGTTCTTTACGTCAGTATTTTCCATTGTATGATTTTTTTCTGCTGACCTCATCCCCAAACATTTATTTACTCTATTCCCGGGAAAATTATTGTAATGTTGTATTGTTCTGAAAGTCATATCGGCTTACTGCCTTTTTCATAAATGTTTGCTATTTTAAAGGATCCATACTGCGCAATTTCTTACATAACCATGTGCAAAATAGTCTAAATGTTTTTACTCTAGATATATCTTAAGTTTGCTCACATTTTTAAAATAATTTTGCAAAGTGTACATGTATGTACATTTTACGCAGTTTTCAAAGAAAAAACAACTGTTATATGTATCTGTTGAACACAATCTAACAAGTATTCAATAGAATGAGACTCAATTATTGGATTGAAGAAATACTCAGATTAAAATGGTTAGTGCAAACAAAGATATACTATCACTACTGAAATTGTTACACCGTTTAAATGAAGACCTGCCCGGGCGGTATTTACCATCTCACATGAAAATAGGACGCACAATACTATGTTAATCTGGACATTATAAAATCAGTTCATTACAATACGTGTTGTTCTTTCAACTAGACTTTTTGTCACAATGCAAAAGGTCCGAGAATGATACATAATTTGACTTCTGTGTAAATTCAACGTTTCATCTATTAAAGTTTAAAGTATTGATACATATTAAAGATCCTGTGTGTTGTGATCAAAGAGGTAAACCACACTTAGTGAAATTATATGTATGAACATAATTATGCAAATAAAACATTTTTCAAACATCGAAAAATATGTAAAATATGTACTGCAAATATGTGTGCATATTACATGTAATCATTAAAATATATGAATTTATTTCTTATTGTAAAATTTAACTTAAACTTTAAAGAAAATCAATTTTTATTACCTCCCCTTATTTAGAAGAAATGTTATATTCGGTAATAACTTTATAATAATGCTTTTTGGAACCTACAATATTGATAAATCTTAATTTGAACATCATATCTTTAATTTAAAACCATAAACAAATTCCGAGGGATCACACTTGATCCAAATTTTTAAACTTCACAACAGCAGGTATCAAGTGCTGTGTGGCAGCTGTAAAAAGTTGCCCCGTACTTCACTTCAGTGTTCTTATATTAATCCGGTCCTTCGGGATCATTGATTCCAACACTTTAAGTTGTTAAAATTCAGTACCGCTCCAAGCCGGTGCTATGCGGCGTGAGGGATGTTGCACGTTTTCCTTATCCCTCATGTACCGGCTCGATCAAACAGAGTCTGCAATTTTTATGTGATTTTGTTGTGATTTATGCTTCCGAGGGATTACACTTTGTCCAGATTGTCGTATATGTTTAATGTAGAATTGTTTTTTTACAGTTCGTCTAAAAAAATAGTGGCGACACACATAATAAAACGCGACAAACTTTGAACTTTTATAATACACCAAACTGCCTGATAAAATAATGATTTAGTCCAAAGATCGCCGGAAACAACGTTAACGTCATTCGCATCTTTTACTTACATTGAAAGCAAACATTTTCTTTCATATACTTTAAATAACTAACGAATAGGTAAGTTACGAGTACAACTGTTTAGCAATAGTATTTGCGTGCATGTTTATATCTGTCATCAAGTGTTCTCACTCACACATATATAGTTATTTTAGTACATGATAGAAAAAAAAATGTTTCCATCCTTCAACTTTTAAGATGGCATGATTTTTCCGATTTCTCTTAAAATCGAAATAATAGTTTGAGTTGGTCAAGCACTCTAAAGGAACGGCAACATCGTAATTTTTCCAAGATCAGCAAAATCTCATGGTACGAAAACGGAATTTCCAACCCAAAGGTTTAAAAGGCATTGAATTATTGTCCACTTCCGGTTTTGGTTTGGTGCCTTCTGGCTGCCCTGCTGTGGAGGCTTGGATGTGTCGGGGGCTGCGTCCTGTGAACGTTGCCTTTGCCTTGTTGATCTTTATTTCCATTTTGTATTGCTTAAAGCGGTAAATACTTTGAAAACATTTGGGTTGTTTTATATGTTAACGCTATCGACTTTGCAACGTACAGACTGCGCCGTATGCGCGAAACTAAGTTTTGAATGGATATGCAGGTCCTTGCCATACTGTGTTTAACTGTTTCAATTTTGTTTTCTTTTCTACCTTTCATATTTTGATTATATATTACGAATAGCTCTATAAGATCAAAATAGGGAAAATGTACGTAGGAAACAGCGTGATAATACGAACATTAAGAACATATAAAACAGTAGGGATATATAGACTTTAAACACTTTTTTTACTGACTCTCAGTTTGCGGCAGGTTTTTTCAAACTCATGGAAGATATTATGACATTATGTCTAATTACACCAAATTGATTATAATGGGCGATTTCAATTTATATAATTTCGAAAACAAGTCTGCAGCAACAGAAATTCAAGATTCACTTTTTACCATAGAACTTGAACAAAATCAAAGTAAATCAACTAATTAATATAACCAGTAAAAACAATATGGTTTGTGATGACATCAAGGCAGAAAGGTGAATTCGTTATATAGGCGAATTGTGAGATATATAATTACATTTTATACAACACACGTAACATATCAAACATATATTCATCACAGCTTTGTGGAATTATCATTATATCAAAATCATTAAAGATACCTCACAAATGAAGTCACTAAAATAAGTGTGGCTTCCCGAGCCATATCATATCTAGACCAAACAACTATCATCATGTGATTCCAAACAAGAAGTATACTGTATATAAAAACAATACTCGGCCTTAATAAAAGAAAACATGATGGATGTTAAATTTTATAAGGTGTAAAAATAATATATGTTTTTAAAGCTCAAATCACTAGGTATAATTGCTGCCTCGGTTACATTAAATCTGGGTTTTGTTTAAAAGCCTGATCTCTCTCCTCTTCGTGATAATTTTTTTATCACCAAAAATGAAAGCAATTGAAACAAGGATCTTAATAAGATTAATAAAAGAACACATATAGGGCAACCTCTTAAGATGCCTAAAAACATATAATGAATTGTACCATGCCAAATTAAATGTTACAGTAATACATGAATTTTATTGTTTCTTAACAATG
This sequence comes from Ruditapes philippinarum, assembly GCF_026571515.1. NCBI lineage: Eukaryota > Metazoa > Mollusca > Bivalvia > Venerida > Veneridae > Ruditapes > Ruditapes philippinarum. The sequence goes on from NW_026866584.1 coordinate 33,712, forward strand.
CCTTTATGAATGAACTTCAAATATAATTAATTAATCACAGGTCATTTATTATGGTTCAATTTGCTGAAGTTATCTGATTAAAAATCTTTTTAATTTGTTTTTATGATAGATAGATAGATAGTTTTATTTCAATCATATTAGGCTTAAAAGCCCACGATGACATGATAATAGCATAATACTAGACAACGAACAGTGCATATACATATGAAATACTTAACATAGCATGATGACAATATCGGAGAAGATCATAACGACAAACTCTTCAAGTATAAATACATTAATGTTGTGTTTAACTTACATATATATGTATAGTATCATTTGATATGAATGTAATCCAAAACATTTATATTTGATAAATGTTTAAAGTTTTAAACCTATGTGAAATTATATACATTCATCAAATAATAGGTTATATACATACATGTACTGAATAAATCCACGATTCTTGCCGCATTCTAAGACAAGAAACATAGAATATAATTGATGCATATTTAATTCATTTGTAATGGTTATAACATAAATATATATCGGTCTTACCGAAAAGAAACTGCAAGACTGATAATATGTTATAAAATAGCAATCATGTTCAAAATGACTTATTGTTATTAATATGTTCGTTTTACATATATACGTTTATTTAAGATGAGATATTTCAACACAATGAGCACATCGCATCCAATGAAATAAATATGCATACTAAACAAAGTATCTTTAACATTATTCATGTGTCATAGCTCTTTCGCCATAGAGACAAAAGAAAATTTATAAAGTATCAAAAGTAACCCTAGAATATATTCATCTTTTGAAAGAATATATATCACTTAAATTAATATAGTATGCATAGTTTATAGAAAAAAAAGACATTTTACTTAACGGTATACTTAGACACTAAATTATATTAATAACTACATCAGATTGTTTCAACTAACGGTATTAATAAAAAATAATTATAATTTTAACAAATAATTAAATGATAGAATTTCTTAGTTTAAAAGCTTTTTCAACAAATATTCCTAGGTTTCTTATTACTTTTTTATTTTCTGAATTTAATAATTCAATAAATTTATACATATTTGATCTGTTCCAGAACTTCTTGTGAATGTAAGTGTTTCTTAATTCTGTATATAATGAGCATTCAATAACAAAATGGTATTCGTCTTCAAGAGTATTGCATATTGAACATTTTCTATCGTTAAAAGGTATTCTGGTTGGTTTTGCCCACCTACCAGCTTTTACTTGTAGTCTATTAGAAGACACTCTCAGACGTGTTAATGACTGAACAAATTTATTTGCAGTAAAACAATCAAGATATGGTTGGTACCTAAAGAAAGAAATATTTCTATAAAACAAAGCTCTACTCGAATTTGATAATCTTGAGTTCCAGTTCTGTATAAATTGGTCATTTAATCTTTGTTTAACTAAGGACAAAAATATCTTATCATCACCTACACCTTGATATAACCATGCGTCAACAAAACCTAGTGAACATAACAAATCTTTTAACATTGAACACCAATTTTGCCTATTTTCATACTGTTCAAAATCATCCTTTATCAAAGAGTAAATAATGAAGACATACTTGTTTCTTCCCAAATGTAATATTTTTAACCAATATTTAATAATATTCAAAAAATGCACAGTTTTAAAGGATACCCGACCTAATTCCCCATAAATAAAGTCATTTTGTGTAGTATTTTTAACACCCAAAATTTTTTTACAATTGTTTATCAGAATTCCATTCCTGCATGTTCGGTAATGTATATTAAATGAGAGGCAATTAAAGTTTTATCAGAAAACATGAATTGAAGGATATCTAGAGTTCATTGATTCTACTTCAATAAAAAGTGTGCTATTGCATGTTTACTTAACAAAATTCTCAAAGTGAAATAACATAAATTTCTAGTAATAATGAGTTGTAAATTATACCAGAGACAACTAATCATATTCATTTTTTTCTTTCATATTTAAATTGTATAAAGCTATATATCTGGTGCAAAAATATTGTTTGCAATTTCCAAAAGAATAATAGCAAAATGCTTATAAGAAATAAACATGCTAGATAATTGCCTTTAAAGCGATTGACGCATGCACAACATTATTGCTAAACGATTAAACCACTACTTAAAATAGCAAATAATATTTTGTACCGGAACATTTTATTCTGTTTATATACAATATTCATGTGTGAATACGTAATTACACCGTATATTTATGCTTAACTATTTCAAAATAACAGAGACATTTTATGTTACAACGTTTACGGGAATTAACAATATAGTAATGGAACCATTATAATTTTACTGTTGATAAATTTTATAAAAATATTTCTTTAGATATAGATTTATTGCCTTTATGTCACCTTTACTCATTAAATGAATTGAATGCTGCCCTTTCTTGATGAACATACCACCTTTTCTTGATAAACATAACAAAGTGCATTCTCATATTATCTGAAAGTGTTGTTATTATTTCAGTGTATGTCCTAAAACGTAACTTCAATCAAATCAATAACTAAAGCGCGGCCTTTGAGTTTGTTAAAACAATAGCTCGACATGTTCTTCGACAAGTGTATGTTATTATCTGTTTCACGTGTGTTGATCATTGTTTACTAGATTAATGACAGTTAATGCCGAAGTATAATGTAATTATTAACCATTTGTTAATTATGTTGTTGAATAATACATGAAGGGGTTCTTATATTAGAGTGAAGAAAACATTTTGGTCCAAGATCGAAGAATTCAATGAGTTTGAACATACGTTTTATATATTGACGTTATTGAAGTTGCTCTTTATCAAATTCATTATAATCGCCATTCATAACCACTATGCATGTGAGTCAATTTTAGATATTTTGAATAAGACAGCTTATTATGGCAGTATATATGATCAAGGTAAAATGATATGTACAAGTCAATGCTAACGTTATTGCAACAAAGCGTCCTTGTCATTTACAAATTATCATTATACAAAATAAAAAGAAATGTTTTAGAATACTTCCATATATATATCTCATATTTGTATTTGGTGGAGTATTTGAACTCTTTAAATGACAAAATACAATCATCCTATTAATCACCAAAGAGTGAATATGATACACCGTGACATATTTATTGCCAGAAATCTCAAATTTTATGGCAGCAATCAGGCATTTATTGATTAGTACAAACTTTTCCCTTCCTTCCTTCCATCTTTCCATGTGATTTAATTCACAGTTTCTGATGTTGAATACATTGTTCAAACATATAGTTTGTTTATGTAATATCATGTACAAATGTTAAGATTTTTGGTCGGGTTATGTCCTAAAATGGGCAAATTATGTTTCTCCCGGTACTAATAATTTCGTTTAACGGGCAAAGCTGTCAAACTTATATCACAAGTGAATTTACATATACTTATTTGAGCCTTATTTAGTTATATTTAATTAAGGAAAAAACTAACCTGACTTTAAAGATTTGAATCGAGTGGTTTATGCACAGCTATATTTTCTGTCATATTACAAAAAAAAATCGTGTGGCACACTGAATATGCTTGACTTCATGCATATGAAAATTACTACACTTATACATGTAAGGTAGGTATTTAGGAGTTTTACACGTTAAACTGTATAAAACTTCACCTTACAGTGATTTTCGCCACTAAAAGTTCCGTTCACTTTTGAAAGAAAATATTTTAAACAATTATTTGTTTCCTATACGACTAATTTCCCGGCAAGCATGATTGTTTAATTGCAATGCAAATATCTTAACGCGTGTGCTTATATTTAACATCAACACCTTGTACTCTTAATTGAAATATTAGACACAAAAGTATAGCTTTAATCAGCCAACATACAAACATTATATTAACATATTGTTATTTGATTGTGCAAAAACAGGGCGTACATTTTCGAGATGACCCGACAGGTATCTGCACTGTAACTCAAATACTTGTTTATATTAGGCAAATTAGCTACAGTAATATATATATACATACTATTTTCAGTGCAATCAAATTAATTCAGTAACTTTTATAAAAAGTGAAGTCAGACGTTAGGCATACTGACAACAACAAGAAACAGTAGGTAACATTAGGGAACAAAATATATCATATAGGTTTAAATCGTTATTTCCTAAGAGTCGATGTTGTTTGTTGGTGTTTTTATCAGTATTATTTTATATTTCTATTATTATTATTATTTGTTTTAGGCAATGAAATGCTGCTTTTTTATCATCATATAGCGTTTGAGGTTAAAATACGTTAAATCAAACAAATATCTACGCTGTACACCGTAAATAGACTTGCTTAACAGTCATGCAATGTGTTTAATTTATCTTTGTTTGGTTCAATTAGGTTTTACGGCGCACCAGCATAATTAGGGTTATATAACACCGGAGTAAGAAATATGATTTTAGCTATCGTATTCGAGTGTTACAAACATAATGCAACAAAGGGGTTACTTTGCACATGTAAGCCCCTCAGTTCATCTCGCTATTGACAAATGCGTGTTTAATCGACGCACATAACCTTTGGGTCAAAATAACCTAGTAATTTGTCATGACCAGTAAAACGCCTATTGATTGTTTGGTCCATATGTCAATAGCCAGATACATATGTCTATAGCCAGATACAATGATCTGGCCAATGGCGTTACATGTTTTACAAACATATCATGTTAACATTGCATTATTCTGTACTTACCATATATAGTTATTTTGTTACTCGTACTCCGAAAGCTAATGCTATTTATATAAGGCATATAGTATTATCATCAATTGCAATTTCATTTTTCTAAGCCTGAAATGTAAAATGCATGATTTGTTTAAAAATATTAAGATATAAAAATGAGTCACCATAACAACAATATATTTTATAAACACTTCTAGAATTGCTTCGATGTGATGAAATATTTCCCTCGCTATGATTTACATGACGATTTCCAGTTCAATGAATACATCAAACTGAAGCTAACCCTGATATGAACAATAAATAACTCGCTATAAGCAGACAATCTTGAGTCAGTGCCAAATCAAATTGATCTTGTCTATGGAGGCAATTGATCGTTTTAAAAGCAGGATTTCTGTAGTGTACTTATTTTTTCCATAAGTGGAAGCCATTTAATCTTCTGAAAGATTTTTTATTTACATTTTGAAATATCAAAATACTAATGTAACTACGGTGACATTTAGATGTTTGCCCTTTAAAGATAAAAATATACAAAATAAGGTTTATGTAAAACCTGCTACATAAAATTCCTTTCATGTAAAAACACTATTAAATGAGGATGTTGGGTTCTCTTCTCAGGTTTCTCATCTTTATTTACATCATCTCATGCTTTCAAAAAAAATAATTATCAGAATGATTGGTTGACACCTGAAACAGACTGCAGTCACAACAAGTGACCTGAAAAAATAGCATTTCAATTGAACCAATTACTATATAATTAAAATAATGAATTACAAATACAATTACATAAGCAACATTTTAAACAAGATCATCATAGTAAACTATGATTCCTCAAAACGCTAGAGGCCAAAATACATTAAACCTCAATCCAATCATAGAATGTGCATAAATCCTAATACATATCAAATCACATGTCAAAACTTTTATCACATAAACAGCAGTTAACAAACAAAACCACAAACATGGACACTCCAACAAGTATAGGGTACTAATCACATTCTGATACTAACCTCGAAAGAACGGAGGTCTAAAATGATATACAGGGAAAAAAAAAAATACTATTGCAAAATAGCATTCTTTGCAAACGTAAATGACTTTGAACTTATAATGGATAAGATTATCTGGTATATGCGATCAAATGAATTCATTAAAGATGAAGTGGGCTTGGGGTTCAACTCTCACTGTTCATACGTCAATAAACGTCAATTCTGTAAATCCCAATGTGAACCATTCAATATTGGTTTCTGTAGAAAGCAATGTTTTAAGCAAATGTCAAACTGGATAAAGAATCATTGTCTGGGCTAAATATCGTTCAATACCCAATGTAGTAAAAGTAATGACACAACACATTTTGGATTGATACACGTAAGTTGCTAACTCTCAGTTTCCTTCTTTCAACTATGCATTTTTGGTTTCAATAAAAATAAATTTTCTAAGACTAAAGCGTTTTTTGTTGATTAAATACAGTAACAATCGAAATCATTTGAACAAAAAAACTACTGTATATATTTTTATGCTTCAAATCAAAGCCAGTTTGAATTATTTACACAAAAAATTGTTCCATGTCGGAAACGTTACTTTAGGTTTTAATTTATTTGATTTATTGTCGAATCAGTGGTGTTTTGTGCCCGTGTTGAGGCCGTAAAAGGAGATTGCTATGTTTCCCATTTGTTGAAGATTCATTCAAAATGACATTAATTTTGTATGTTAGTTGAATTTGATGGCTCATTTTTCTGTTTGTTTGCTATTTATCACATTGTTCCAATATCCCTCATTAAATTTAAAATATTATTATTATTTTCCTCTATTTTGGTGTTCTGCCCCAATAATTAATCAGTCATATGCTTCTGGCGTGAATTTGTCGTTTTGCCTTTGTGTTTGTAAGAAAGATTATACAAGGGCTAAAACATGGAAGATAAAACAAAATTTTTCTCAGAATTGTTTAGTGTTTTTTGGTTCCATGCGAATTCATTTTGTTTGTATTGAAAGGTTGAACCAGTCGGCTAGGGAATTGGAAAATAATGTCGGCACGTATTATTATCGCGTAAATTGAACCCAGATTAAAAAAGAAACCGAGAGAAAGGCGGAGATTGTAATAATTTGGATAAAGAAACAAGTAAATAAATAGAGTTTGAAGTTTGAATTTGCAATCTTCAATTTTGATTAAATAAGCAAATCGAAATGGTTCTGGAAAAATCTCTCACGCCATCCAAGGGTCCCTTGAACACCATGCTTTTTCCCGGAAAAAAACAAACTTCAAATTTTCTTTGAGAAAAATTCCTATAAAACAGACTTATTTCATCAGTAGGTTATATTATTGTCCTCTGTAATGATAAATTCCTCTCGAGGCAGGCCAGTTCCCAGGGAAGTGTGGGCACTAAATGTTAGGGAAAATTTTAACGGCCGTGTTTTGGTACATAGGGGGTTAAAAAACCCTTAAAATCAATGCCAAGCTTAAAAGAGCTTGCAAAAAATTTCAAAGGGTTTTATTTGACCCCTTTTTTTTATAACCCGTTTAAATCCCGCGGAAAAATGTCAAAAGGTTTTCCCGGAAAATAAAAAAAAAAAAATGGTAGATTTGCGGAAGGGGTGGCAACATGAATTTTAAAATGAAAATCTATATTTTGAAAACCTATATTAAATTTTTTGCCTTAAAATAGGGAAACAAATTTGGGGGGAAATTTTGGGTATATATTTTTTGTTAAATTGTTAAGGGTCCCTTGGGGCTTGGGATTTTGGGAAAAACCAAAAATTTTGCACATGTAAAATGATTGAAGTTTAGGGGATTTGGCTATCATTACACACTTTTATCTTAAAGGGTAAAAAATTAAATAATGGACGGGGGGGTTGCAGAAAAAGGCCCCTCAGTGAAAATGACTTGCAAAAAAGCATAGGACTTAAATGTTTCAAATAAGGGGTAAAAAGCCAATGGTAAAGGTAGAAAAAATTTTTTTGGGATGGAAAGTTTAAAAACCCAAATAAAAGAAGTTTGGGTAAGAAATTTTTATTTTTTTTCATTGAAAGTTCAAAAAATTTCTTTTAAAAAAATACCCAAAAAAAAGGCAATTTTAAAAACATTTCCCTTGGGTTTTCAAACTTTTTGGGGCAATTTCTGAAAGCTGCCGACGTAAGGGAGTTTTTGAAAAATTAAGGATTTTTGCAAGCTTAAAATTTTCCCCTCCTTTCAAGGGGTTTTGGGCTCTATTTTAACAGGGAAAATTTTTTTTCAAATGCTCAATATTCTAAAAAGCAATTTTTTTGAAAATGGTTAAAGGAAAGGCAACCAGACAAATAAGATCGAGCTGTCAAGAAGCAGTGCACAAACCCGTTTTCTCAGTGCCCTTTTCTGGGGAAATAAACTAAAATATTTTTCTAACAAAAATGATAATTTTGAATAAAATCACATCGGCCTTTTACATTTGGGCTTAAAAAAGAAACGTGGCTGGAACCCTCATCATGGTTAAATTTTTGGTACATTTCCCAAAATTTTTTCAAAATCTGGGAAATTCCTCAAATAAAATTTCTGATTTTTTAAAGGCAAATTTTTTGGGTTTTTTTTTCACAAGTCCCGTGACTTTGCCCTTTTTTGACCCTTTTAAAAAGAAGGGTGAAGGGGTTTAAAATTTATTAAGGTTTTATTTCCCCAATTTTTAAAGTTCCCCATAAAAAGATTTGTTTAAATATTTGGAAAATTTATTTCCCTTTGGGTTTTCAAAACAGGATTTTCTCCGTTTCCCCCGTGCTAAAAAACCGGTTTTTACCCCCTAACAAAGTAAAACAAGTCGCGTGCTTTAAATGACGTCATTTACCGGGCGCGCCTTTTATGAATGGAATTTGGCGCTATTAATGATGACATCATTTTACAAGTTATGATTGAAGGGGGAATAAGTTCATACGCTATTATGGATAAGAACAAAAGGGCCCTGATGGCCCAGAAATCGCTAAAACCTGGTTATATAGTTCCACGGGGCGGGATTAAAAAATTTTAAACCCTAGGGGCTTTTATTTAAACAATATTGGTATAACACCCATTAGTAGATGTTTTCATGATAAATATATAAGCTGTAGTCTTCTTTGGGGTTTTTTATAAGAAGTTTTTCTAATAACACTACAGGGAAAACAATGGCCCCCATGGGCGGGGCCAAATTTTGACCTAATGGCTTTTTATTTTAAACAAACTTGGGTAATGAACTCTCACTAAGAAGGATTATTTTCAATGCTATATCTAACACTAGCTTCTGTGGGTTTTTTTAAAAGAAGTTTTTTTTAGTGATTATACCGTGTACAAGGAAAATCAATGAAACCCTAGGACGGGGCGAATTTTTACCCAGGGCTTTTTTTTTGTACAAACTTGGTAAGAGCACACACTAGACCCGACATGTTTCATGCTGTAATATCTAAGTTCTAGCTCTTTGGGTTTTTTAAAAGAAGTTTTTACTATAATAGCAAACTAGAAATGTTGCCCATGTAGGACCGGGTGCCCCATCACGCCACTGTTCTGTCAAATCTTATGACTCTAGTTCAAATATTTTTTGGACTGCATGTGGCCACAATTTGAAAACTAAAAAATCTTTTACTAAGTAAAGGGCAAGAAACTTTACAAATACTGAAAAAAATTTCCACAAAGCAAACCCCAGTTGCATAAGTGCACATGCGACCAAAATCTTGTAAACTACAAGCTACAAGTCAAAATACTTATTGAGCTTCAATGAAATCCGGGAAAATTTCTGCAAATATCCATACAGAGTTATGGGTGACTCCAAATTTTTAAAATCCTGAATAATAGTTTAAAGTGAAAAGTCCCTCAGAGGTTGGATAGATTGATGTAGCATGGGCAAAACTTAAACCAGTGAATTTTTAGTTCAAAAGGGCTATAACTCTGACAAAACCCATGCTTAGTTTGAGCCTTGGGGATAATAATCACCAATTATGATCCAAAAAATGTGTATTAAGCTTCAATTAAATACCCCAGTAGTTTTTAATGTTGATTATGCATGGAAAACTTTAACCAAACTGTTAGGCTGATACCCCAGTGTCAGTAAGCTTACAATGTCTGCATTTTTTAAAACCTTTCTCTAAAATATACTATTGAGATTTGACGACCAACAAAGTAATGCTCATTGAGCTTTTTCATTCCATCAAAAATGTACTTTTCTTTGAATTCCTTGTATTAGATTGGGCCGCCTTTGTTTTGTTTTTTTGTTTTTTTAGGTTTTTTTGCTTTTTATGATTGTCAACCTGCTGTCTCTATGTATTTAAGCAAAAGAACCTTTTAGTAAAAGATGGGTTGAAAAAATAAACCATTCCTATGCATTGTTTTCATTTCATAAATAATAATTGTTTTATATACACATAATTATTTGTTACTTAAAGCATATTGTTATACATGGTTGACAATTGTATTTTCTAGTCATTTTAAGCTAACATAAATACTTTGTTGTTTTCTAAGACTAAAATTTCGCCCTTGTGTCCACTCCAGGTTTTTGTTTGGTGCCTTCTGGGTGTCCTACTTGGGTGTGTCCGGGGGCAGCGTCCTGTGAACGTTGCCTTTGCCTTGTTGATCTTTATTCTTGTTATTTTAAGTAATTGAAGGCCTAAAACTAAAAGGATGCGGTATTAAGATACATTTACATACCACCAACTGGAAGAACTAATCTTTTTCAGCAAATGCAAATAATATCAATTTTAATTTTGATAACCTAACAATTAAAATGATCAATTTCTGTTCTTAGAGTTAAATATTACAAGGCAGTGGCTAGACGTATGGATCCGTACCGCTAGCCGAAAGTTCTTGCCGTGAGTCACGTACGACAAGCCTATATGCACTGCTGAGGCTAGCCGTATGACATGTACTAAAATAAATAACCTGAAAAATTGTAAAACAATAATGAATATGCAACTTTGTGTTTCTAAAAAAATCTATTGAATATCGTAAAAACTTTATCAATTACTAAGGGTAATATTCATTTTTAGCCTTGATAAAAGGCCGTTTTTTTTCTTCTGATAACTAAAATCTGAGTTAAAAAAAAAAAATGAAGACAAATTAACTGAAACAATATTATATCATTTGTATGGAACATATTTATTGGCGACGCCGATAAGCGGCGTCGTCTCTTATGGAATGCTTTTTTATTTTGGCCTATGGAAGGGAGCTGTTATTATTAGCAGTTAAATGTCATGTTGTCTTAAATTAGTTTTATTTTGATTCGTAAAAATCAAGTAAACAAATATGTTTGGTATATTTGTATTTAATTAACATTAATGTAAAAAACATGTGCATTGGTGATATTATTTTCACGAAATTGCAGGCTCAGTTTAACAGCTTGGTCCCTTAGCTTTATTGGGCATAAAAACCCGGAATTTTGAATATCTTTGTGGTCTACATTTGATTCCGTATTCCTTTTCATTCATTTATATATTTTCAAATTTTCCTACAATGAAGAACGTTCACCTGCAAATGAGTATTAGATTGGTAATGGAACTGTTGTAAACGATCATACCTATTGATTTTATTCCATATTACGTTTATGCTATCTGCAAACAGAATGATTGTTTTTTTAGCAAAAGTGAAACCATTATCCGGATGTTAAAAGCTGTCCGATTTTTTGCAATTACTGCTGTCACATGGCCATCTGTTTTTTTATGAATACTTTACCATTACTTTGCATGGCTTAATAAAACTGAGCCTTCAACATTTCATAATTTTGCTGTTTAGGGTGCTCTTTTTGGTTTCAGGTTTTCTCTATTTAAAGGAGAAGTAACTCATGTTTACTAAACTATTTATTCTTTTCTGTGTATCTTATGTATTACTTACTATTTTTGTTGTATAAAATTTACCAGTTGTAAGGTCATCAAAAGCATAGAGGCCCTGAGGAGTGAATATTGATAGATTTTTTTACTGGCTTTTAGATACCATAGACTGGATTTTTCTAGTTTTGTCAGTTAGTACATACCTACAGGTTTTTTTGGCTACAGGAATCTTCTTAATCACTATTGAATACAAATTATTATTTTCTATGTGTTTGTATATAAATTGTTATAAAATAATAAAATGAAAGGTAAGAAAATTAAAGCTATGCATATAGGTGCTCAAAATGTCCCATATATTGAAAACAGAGAGAAAGGATAACATCCTGAAAGTAATCATTTTAAACACTTGATATATATGCAGTTAGTTATATAGTGAAGTCTAATGGAAGGTTAAAAGAGGGACAGTATTTGTTACTGTAAGAGATATGCATTTAATGTTTAGACACTCATACAACTCAATCTTTATTATATGATATAGACTATTTGAGATTTTTGTTTACTTTTAAATTATGAATTCCATCTAAGTACCGATGTTAATATGATGTTATATTTTTTAATGGAAGCTGGGAATTACAAATGTTATGTGCATACATGTGTATCTTAGTATATGGATATGATGAGACTTACAATATTTCTGTATTTAAAGACTTACAGTTATGATGGATGAGACTTGCATTTAAATTTATAAATGACAATACATGTATTGATTAGTCTACAGGTTATAGGTGTTTCTACCCAGTGTTAGCTGGCTAATAATAGTATCTATATTAGAGTTTATACTTTATAGTTTTCTTTCTAGTACTAGATTTTGAATTCCATCCATTAGTACCAATGTTAATGTTAGGATTTCATATTTATTTAATAGAAACTGGGAATTAGTAATGTTATGTGCATGCATGTATATCTTAGTATATGGATATAATATGACTTAAAATATTTCTGTATTTAAAGAGTTACAGTTATGACATTTTTATTAAAGGGATAAGACTTGTTCATTTTTAAAGTTTTATAAATGATAATGCATGTCTTGATTCAAAATGTCCTTATAAACTTGGATCAAGCAATATAATTTATAAAGTCTCTCAAAATCATATTCTGAATTGTTATTCTAATTTTTTTCTAACATGTGCATAGTTTGAAAAGGACAGTTCTGTCTTATCAATGTGGAAAGGAGGGACTCCGGTCTCAACCTTCAGGTCTCCAGAGTAAACTGGACAACAGACCTTTTATAGAGTAGATTGGATTGTTTCTAAGTCTTGCACTTGAATAAATTTGTGCACTAAATTTCAAAGTGGGTGATTTGTGCCACATGAAAACCAACAAAGTACAAAAAGTGACTGGGCGCGAAATGAAAACATGAAAATACAATCTAACACAAAGTGGTTCGTTTGTTGTATTTTCATGTTTTCGCCTGGTGGTTTTTCAACTGATTCATGTTTGGTTTATTTAACAGATTGTATTAAATTTAAAATGGACACAGGCAGTATTGTATGCATGATGCTTTAAGATCTACAAAAGGCATTTGATAAGTTGCTCATACTATCCTGCACATGAAGAAGTTCTTCTTCTTCTTCTTCTTCTTCTTCTTCTTTCTCTTCTCCATGAAACTTTAAGCATCTGCCATAGGTAATGACATTCTTACATGGTTTAAGTCTTATCTCTGATGGACAGCAGCTGGTGGATGTAGCTGGTACTCATTCTTCTACTGCTCCGAGTACCTATGGTGTTCCCCTGAGGCTCATTTTAGATCCTCTTTTATGACTTATATATGTCACTGACATGTCTGCAACCCTAAGCAATAAGCTTTTATCATATGCTAATGGCTAAGGTATCCTTGTATCTGGTAAAATAAATCTGAGGAAATTCTCTCTTATGGAATGAGTGATTGGTTAATTGACTATAAATTGTCTTTGCATCTTGACAAGACAGAGTCTATTCTTTTTGGTTTAATTAAGTTTCAACTTAAACTGGGCCTAGCCTCCAGGTCACATGTAATGTTACTGCTATAAAGTACACATTTTTGTTAAGTATTTCGGTGCAAAACTTGATCAAATTTTGTTGGCGTCGCCTGTGATGCTTTGATGCTTTGCACCAATGCTTTTCTTGTAATACATAATTATGTAATAAATTTTTATCTCGAACACTTTTAGCGGGCATTGAAAATGACAAACTGGTTGTTTGCTCACCATCACAAGATGAAACGCACCTGTTTTTCGCGACTTCACAAGAACGCGACTGTATAAATTGACATTTAAAATGTCTATGGGTCAATATCCAGCGGTACTTAGATCATGACAAAATATTTTTAATAATTCAAACTTGTAAAATGCAATGTACAGAATTTCATTGGCTAACGAAAATTCTTCAATAAAAGGTGAAATTTATTTCTGATAGATCTATCCGATATCTTGTCAATTATATAAATGGCCAGAACATCATCGGTAATATTAAGTTTTTTAAAAATATGTATGTTCATGTCTTTGTTGAAAATGTAATAAGAGTTGCAAATTACACATACAATACAATATTAATAATCCAAAAAACAAATTACAATTTTCATTTATAACACATATTTTTAAATAAAATTTAATGTCGTAAGTATTGCCAGATATTTTGCAATTTAATCCAATTTTCAAATGTAGTTGAAGTAATTTACTATTGGAGGTAAAGGTTAGTTTTCCTCTAATTATTTTAAAATTGTCCTTAGTTACGACAATGATTGTTACAAAAACAATCTAACACAAGGAATTGTAAATCCTTTCTTCCATTGGAGGACTAATTTTGACGAACATCAAATCCCTATTCTATCCAT
>NW_026866585.1:0-232027 GCF_026571515.1 Ruditapes philippinarum
GTACGATGATACAAATATACTGAAAGGTGAATCAACATTTAAATCAACCTATATAATTTAGTGAAGATATTTCTTCGCTGTCAAGTTTTTTTCTAAATAAAAAATCTGTAAGCTGATAAAATGGCAAAGAAAAAATTAAAAATGTAACCTTTCACATAAAGAGTGATTCTATTAGAAAACACTTCTGGGTGTGCTGTCTGTGAAGCTTTACAATAAACTTGTTTGTTATGGTAGGAATTAAGCGGAGCAAATGTTAATGTAGACAGAGTAACATTCTCCTTTTTCTTTACATCATCTCCAATATACCAGATGATAGTAGCTGTTGGTCTACTTTCACTTGCTGTACATGTCAATGTTTTACGTACACCATTTGTTACTTCTAGTGTACCTGCTAGTAAAGTGCTGCCGTCCTTTAGTGTTACATTAGTTACCTGAACTGAAATAAGAAAATAAAGACAAAATAAGCTTGATATTAGGATTCAGCTATAAACCCTTGTTAAACAAAGTATTCACATCAAAGGTTGGATTAAGTAGGTTTAGATTTTCTGTTAATTCCCATTACTTTCACAGAATAATAATTTTATAACTTACTGCCCAAGCATTGATAGATATATTTATTCTTTGTTTGATCACCTACCCTATCGTTTACACAAATGATTTTATTCTTACTTTATGTCTCTTTATAATTATGTGATTTTACATTATTTGTACCTGTAGTTATGTTCAATTATGAAGGCATGTGACTGAACAGTTCTCAACATTTTGTTCTCCTCGTTGATTTTTTCTGATTTTTTTTCTTTCTATACTAAGGGGTTGCGTTCATTGAACGCCGCCCCTTCCTTGTGGATCTTGTTTTTAATTTTGTTACCTTTTAACACAATGACGAAAATTAAAAATCAATCATCAAATCAATCATTTGATTTAAATTACTTCGATTTTTATTATATGTTGTTTTTTGCCCACCGTATTCTTCGAGTAGCTTTCTTTGAATTTGTTTGTGTTAACGTCACACCGACACATAGGTCACATGGCGACGTTCCAGCTTTACTGGTGGTGGAAGATATCGGGTTCACATCCGTGCATTATTTCAGACTCTTTGACAAACAAGCAATATGTGATAAGGCATTCGGGTACTATATTTATTTGATTATGATTTATGTTTAAATGCTAATGTCGTCCTTCTTATTCTACAACATAAGGACACAATTCTAATCAAATACCTCGATGATGCGCTACAGAGAACGATCCATCTTAAATAAGTTTAAGTAAGGTTTATATAATTACCGCACCGACTCAAAATTATATTATATTACCTTACATCACTAAAAAAGAAGAATATACGTTATATATAATACTCGGGATAAATTCGATACTATTATATCAGTTAAAATGTCGATTGATGTGTTCTGTTATTATATTTTGTAATAATAATAATAAATCAAGTTTCCAAAATATGTTCGCAAAACCATTTGCATAATTGTCGAATATCAACTTGCTTTCATAGCACCATGAAATTAGATTAGCAATAATGATAAAATCGATATACATATTTTATTCAAATAATAATATACATTGTGTATGAAAATATAAATTAGAAAAAATATATAAATATTTAACAAACTTGTTTTATTGTGTTTGTCACAAACGATACATGATTTATACCTTGCGTGCAAGAAAATACATAGATTATGAAATAGAAACAACCAAATAGAAATATGTCAAGATATTTAAGTTACAGTTCGAATGTTTTATATCAAAAACTTTGTAATTTGTGTAACCTTTAAGAACGATTTAACATTAGAGGAAGTCGGAAAAAAATAATTTTATTTCACTAAATGATGATGTGTAGCTGCATTATTGTTTTGTCTATTTTATTTGTTGAGGTCATCATACCATGATTTTCTATCATATTCCTTTAAATCAATACTTTAACAATTTATCAAGAAATATGAATTGCATGTATTCAACTAAAATGTAAATAGAGTTGGCTTAGTTAGTATTACGAGACATATTTATAAAACGCATTGAGTAATCAAAGTGAATGAACTGAGAGAGGTGAGCCGCATAAATGCATGCATTTAATAAATCCTCGGAAAAAAGGCTCCAATAAACTAAAACTGAAGTGCATCGTTGAAATATAGCCTAAAGTTTACGGAATAGCCATACCTTGTATATATATGACCACTGAGTTGCTGTTAATCACTTTTGGAAATAGTATTTCAACAACACATTGGTATTTGTCTCCCTCATTTTGTTTAGTTACTTTCCTAATTGTCCATGTATATTGTTTACTACTAGGACAACTGTACTCATATAAACTGGTGTCTACCGGTATTATAAAAGATTTACATTCTGCAATTATTATACCAAGGATAGCAAAGCTACTTTCATTTGTCTTCACCCTCTTCCATATAAAACTTGTTACGGTTTCATCACCAGTGAATGTACATGTTAATGTAAGGGAACTATTCTCTAGCGCAACAGGTGATGATGGTGATAATACCACTTCTGCAATCACAACAGCTGAAATAAATTTAATATTATTTTAATTGTAAAGAATATTGTTTAGTATTTAAGAAACCTTATAACCAACATACTCTTTTATCAATATTTCAAAAAGTATGAATCCAAGTATTAGTTGGCCACTTTCTTTTATATGAAGTTAACTTAATATAAATGGACATTATAACATTATAGGTACAGCGCATGTCATAAGGCATGCATGATCATATTGATATTCATACTAAGTAGCTGCGAATATTTTGTACATTATGTGTATGTTTTCTTATGTGTCATGTATATTTATTTAATAAAATGAATCTAAAAGGTCTTACCTGAGAGTGCTAAGACATATATAAAAGCTATTAGTTGAGGGGACAGCATTGATTTATCTCCATATGACATTTTTAACCACACTTGACATAACTAATAAATCCTTCTTTAGATGATCGTGTATATAAGTATACATGCAAATGTTAATGAATGTCCCACATTTATTGTTCTTCCTGTTAACCGGACTTTGTAAAACGACGATAGCTATATGTTAACTTTTAAGTATAAATAATATGATAACATTTACATCGATTTGGAGTGGCTCTCTGTTTGTAGTGTATAGTATTAATGTAAAACTGTTAATGTTTATACAAACGTTTTTAAAGATGTCACAGGGTTGATTGTGATGGGACAATTTTCATGTCAGTTATGCGTAAAATTGAGTAGAATGTATGTATGTGACTATGTATGCTATGCTTCATGAGGGTTCATCCGCCCGTAAGGGGGTAAAATGCAGATTTAGCTGTCGAGTACGGATCCCGGATATATCACCGATCATATCTATAAATGGTACACTTTGAAGTACAAGGTAGAGCTAATGTACTTCCACCTCATTTATACGAAACATTGTCAATAAATGTGAATTTGGACTAACCTGAGACAATATGAAAAGAGGAGGTAGGTCTGAAAAGGGATATTATGCCGGTTAAGGGCCTGCATTCAAACTGTCACTCTGTGTTAGGGCTCACGCACACTGGCAGACTTTCCTCGTCGTCCCTGGTTACTTTGTAGAGCCCTCGGCATAAAAATCACATTGGCAGCTAAATTCATACATTCAAGTAAAATCGTGCGGCCTTAAGCGTGACACTGAGCTGATGAGAGCATGCCAACCGGCCGTCATTACGGTGGCTCTTCAGGGAAATAGAGAAGATTGAGTAGTAGAAACACATTTAAACTACGTTTAATCTAGGAGTTAAACTAAATCAACTTTTTAAATAGCCTTTTAAGTGACAACTATGTTTTATTTTAATGTTCACAATTTAATTTCCTAATCTGAAAGTGGTGCAATACAAACGATATCATAACCTAATATATCTTATTATCGTTCTTTCTCTACATTACAAAATCAAATGAAGCTTGTAAACGTCTAAATAAACTGTCAGAAAAGGTAATGTCTAATTTAGAGAAAACGTTGTTGATAATATAAACGTTATATTGATCAAAATATTGCGCAGAATATTTAATTCATTTACAACTATAAGATTTTATTTGTTTCAGAGCTGAGTCCATTGTACCAAAAAATTAATTAATGGTTCAAGTCTTAAATCTTAAAACAAATATATTTAAAGTATGTTAGGATTTAGTTACATTACTTTCAGAGAAGCACTAAGAAACGATTTTCTCTCATAATCCGCAAATTAACAGTTTGTTTTTATTTTAAAGAGTCAATAATTCGACGATAAACTATTCAAATAAAATTTAGATAACATAGTTTTGACGCAATGGGAAATTAAACTTATATATGGTTACAGTTGCTTACATACAATTGCACTAGATTTAGATAACAAAGAATTCATAAACCAAAGGTAGTATAACCCTAATGCAATATATCTGCTTTGAAGAGTATTCAAATAGGCTAGAATCACTGTCAACTGCTTTGAAACTGAGGAGCGTGGGTTCAAACCGAAGAAGGGGCAACTTTATTTTTTTTCTTAATTTAAACATTATTTATGTATCTCTAAGATCCCTTATGGAAAAAAATTTTGATTTCAATTATATATCTATTGGCGAAATAATGATTCATACAATGTATAATAACAAATATGGTACGTGATATTTTCAAAGTGTAATGAAATCAAAACAAGACGGTAAAAGTATTTGATATTTTACAAGATCAACCAATATACCTTTAACCCTTTCCCTCATGAGCATATTGTGAAAAATGGCCGTTTTCATTGAAAAGCCTCCTGTTACAAGTTCAAACTACTATGAAATAATGAAAAATGCTTCAATACTATTCAAACTTGGCACAAATGTTGACTGGACCATTGCCTTTGTAACGACATGCTCAGTCTTAAATTTCCTGTTACCATGGCAACGAGGGGACATCTCAAATTTGCCAAAAATCACTATTTTGCCTTGATTTTTTCCATCAAAATTTATTTCAAAGTGCTGCAACTTCTCAAGGGATTGAGATAGAGTCAAAGGCTTTTCAGCGTTGGTTACATGTAACATTTTGATCGACCTGTGGTCATTTTTAGCCTCTCATAAGTCAAAAATTTTCTTGGCGATGAAAACCCCCAAACACAAGGGGGCACATCCCCCTTCTGGCAACCCCCTGATGTATCTTTTGGATTGGGGGCGGCGCCGAAAAAGTGCTCACTTTTTTTAGCAACATTTCTCAAACGAAAACATGTGTTTGGGGCAATAAAATTTCAAGGACATTTCCGGAATCATAAATTAATACCTATACGACAAAACGTTCAGCAAAGCTTTGTTTACGACACCATAAGTGATATGGATTTTATCTCACGAAATAAAAACCCAGACTTTCACTTAGCATAAACTGTTACAATGATTTGACAAAGTATATCCTTAACATATTGACAAAATAAAAAACATTTTGTTTCTACTGCGTAATTACTTGCATACTTTAACTTATCTTTGGTTTTTCAAGTGGACTATAAGTGCCGTATTCAATGTGTAAATTACTTCTTTTGTTCTCTGCACAATATAATTATTTTAAATACATTTTCCAAATTGTTATTAAAATAAGCAAGGATATTGAGCCATGCTACTTTAACGTTTAACTTTAATGTTTTGTTATGTAATTGCAAGGAAAACATGACATTACATTTTATAATTTCCTTCCCTCAATATATTATTTGACTGGGTCATTCAAAACGTAGCTGCAATTATACTTTTACTGAAATTAGCACATTTAGTTAGAATCACTCAATTTTTACTCAATATTTAAATGATTATCATCCATTTCCATGGAGCTTTGTTCAATAACTTAAGATGTCATATACTCAGAGCTACTTGTTACCAAAACTGGCATATTTTACAAGACAGAAATATTTCGGTTTATATTTTCCCCTTCATTATATTTAAAGTAGGACGTGATTTCAACAACTTCAAGCTTTTTACGCACTTAATTATATACACTTATTTGGAGTATTCGTTACATTTAACAATGATATCCACGTGATGTGTGATCTTCCTTATTCTATTTACATTTAAGTGTTTATTCCTATTTATATATATCAGCCACGACATGTTACAGAAGATAAAGAGAAATACTGAGAAACATCTTGATACTGGAAATTAAATAACAATCAAAAGAATGAATGTAATTATTGTTTAATTGTTTAATGTAAGTTAGCCCTGGAAGTGTTTCCTGTGGCAAGGACAATATATCAAGTTCGTTTGAATAGATGAAACTATATTTGTCAACAGATAATTATCCACCATAATTACCCCTCTTTTATGATTGTTAAATTACGATTGAGTGTTTTGTAAGTGGTTCAAGGTAAATCAGTACAGATTTTACTTAATATTTATGCTATCAAATGAGTCATTTCCACCATATCTTTAAACTGCGGAATACAGTCATGATTGCGATGAAAAATATATTAAAGAAATTTTAACTTTAAAATATGCATCGTACTTTTAAAGTTTTACTATTTCATATTTCTAAATAAAATTAACAGTATAGCTACAATATTGAATTACTCCTCTACAAGAAGAACTGTTTTTAGGATGCTTTATCCGGGCAACATTTCTAACCTAGTAAAAATGTTTGTTTTTTTTTCTTTTGTTGTTTAGATATGATCATTCCCCATTCGACATTTGGTAAGGTCACGCAGCTAAAGGTCACGAGCCGGTAAAGGTCGCGCACAATCAACTTTCCAAATCGCAACTAGAGGGCCCTCCAGCATCTCTAATTTTATTGACAAAATATCAGATTTTATGAATGAAATTCCTTACTCCTGTATCTATATAAATGTTACTTGATTCAAATGTTGAGCTTTTTGAAACCTGGGAAAGGGATTGTCACCATTTACTTTTCTGTTTCAGGAATTGTCATTCAAAAGCTAGTGTATCAATCTTTTAAGACATAATCATTTAGAACAAATATATTTACTTTATGCATGTATATATGTTGCACTAAATTGTTTAACATAGTAATGTCATTGACTAAACATGTACATTTATTTGTATTGTTGTATTGCACCACAATCTGTATACCTAAACCACTTTTGCGCCATTTTGAACATTGTTAAGGTATTGACAACACTTTCAATAGGTCGCACAACTTTCAGGTCGCTCATCAAATCGTGCAGACTGGTTTGCGCAAGTGGGTCGCGTGCCAATCTTCTATTGCACACCACATTAGCTGCGCAAACAAAAGGGTATATAAGCTGGGATGTATTTTTTATATGTTAGGGTTTCCTCTCTCTTCCCCTTCGGTGCGATCATGTCGCAGAGAAGCAGAGGATTTTATAACTTGACTGATATTCACCGAAGACGCGTTGACAGGTTAACACCCGAGGCATGATGTGTTACATAAGGGTCCTGGAAACCAAACTACCCCTGCACTGATGGGGAGTTAAGCTACCATCGACATCATCAACTCAGCTGCCGATGTCCTGATTAAAGTCAAGGGGAGTGGTTCTACAAAGGAAGCAAGAACGACGAGAAAAGTGTGCTAGTGAGCTTGTGCGGCTTGACATATCATCAATTTTCAGAGCTACCTCAGGTAACTATACATATAGGTTCTTATTGACCGCTTCTGTGACCTACTTCTGACCTACTTCTGACATAAAATTCATATTAAATGAAGACTGATGAAATAAATAATATCAAAATAATATCAAAAAATCATTAAATTATTCTTCTTTTTTTTCTGAAAATTTTGTGTTTGGAAGTTCAATTGATTGCTTCATAATAATATGTTTTTGACATTGGTGTTACTCGTTACATAATTGTCCTGTTTACAGGATAAACTAGTATGGTTAATTATTTACATTATAATTTCAAATAGATACCATTACGACTTTGTTTTGTACACAAGACTTTTGAAAGTGCTTAAAATATGGTTATAATGACAAGTTGAAGAATACACTTATTGTCTCCTCATTTTCCCTTTGATAGCATTATTAACAAAGACTGTTAAATTGAAAACAAAAACACACTAAATATTAACTGCATTTTTGAACTGCAAATACATGTTAAATTAGTAGCTATTTGTGTTGCTTTGAATGTTATGTATCTGTCACTTAGTAAAGAAAAAATAGTTTTAAAGGGGGGGGGGGGCGGTCGGTGGATTCCTATCTTTGTTATTACTTCAAAAATGATTGGTTAAAAATAGCAATTTTCATTGATGAGAAAACCTTTTGAAATTGTTTTTTGTTGTTTTTTTTTCTTTTCTTTTCTTTTTTTTATTACAATTATACAATTAAAAAAGTAATTCAGTAAAACACGTACGGTATGTAATAGATATTAAAAAATATATATATGAAAGTGGTCGAAATCAATTTCATATTCATATTAAGTGACTACTTTTAGATGTTTTTTGACAGTCAGTAACTTCAGTTATTTTTTCCATTATAAGAATTTAAAATTATTGTTCCGTTATGTTTTCTCAACACAGTGTAAGGTGACAACATTAAATTGAATCTCACTAATAAATAATCATAATATAATTGCATTCAATTAAAATCTAGCGAGGGTTTTAGTGAACAACATTTACCGTTTTTACTCGATGGTTCAGGCTCGTCAAAATATATGGAATTTTATCTTATTTCTTGAAAATATATTCTTTATTTCACTCAAACGAAAAAATATACTCTAAATCCAAATTCTTCCATAACATTTTTCTGATTTAATATCGTTAATTGACATATCAGAAAGTATAATCGAATAAGTATCTACCGGCACCGCATTGCCTTTACGGAGGCCTATAGGCTCCCACCACTTAGTGTAACTGCAATAAGTGAAGAAGTTGTGGCGCTAAAGGCATCCTCCCCGGACATCAACCCTTTCGTATTTTTATGGAAAGACCACGATTTGGACTCAAACACGTTCGTTATTGACATAATCAGGCAGGCTGGTGTTTATACAACATGACACTTCAGTGTCAATCATTATATTGTATCATAGTTTGGAGACCTTTCTGTTGAAAATGTGTCATGGTTAAATCGTATACATATACATGCACAGTGCGTTAACTGGAGTGCGGGTATTAGTTACCCGCACTCCAGAGCATGCCCATTGATTGGCTCATTTTTGCTGGGGTTTACATATTGTGACGGCAGAGAAAGGGAAAGCGACAGAAATATCATATTCAGATGTTCGTTCATTGGTCCATTTTTGCCGGGGTTTCATATTGTGACAACAGGGAACGTGTTTTTATGTTTGACTATGATACAAAAGAGAAAGAACACCAAAACACTCGGCAATATGATTAATACTCGGGGGCTACGCCCCCTCGTACAAATCAGATAGCCTCGTGTTTCGGTTCTCTTTCTATTACTTATTTGAATATTGTTGCTTTGTTACAAATGTAACTAAATGTTTGCTAGCACAATCAAAGCACGCATTTAAGGTATTTGCAACCATCAAAGTGTTATGAACTCGTTGAGTGTTAATAAACTGGTCATTTACCACAGAAGAACAAGAATTCGCAAATCTTTGGTTGTTTTAGCAAGTCGAGTTCTGATAGCTGTCCAATGAAACAAAAACATGTTTAAAAAGGTTCTTAAATCGCTGGCAATAAAACTGGTTTGCTTTAATCATTATATTTCATTATATTTCAAAGAATTCATACTATCATTTTACCACACATGTCACTTCTATTAGTAATATACATTTAGTAAACTTCTCATAATTTCTATTATTATATGATCTAAATATAGCTGCAATCTCATTGATCCAAGCAGTAGTCACCAGAACTTTTTATAAAATCATTTTCACCGTGTGTACTATCATATTCATTGGCTGAAATGGAATTTTCCAGTCTAAAAATAGATTGAGACTAATATTCAATGATCATACACAATAGACTGTTCATTACGCGTGTTAATTAAAAATAATTGTTGCTTTTTGTTCTTTATTGCATATTGCTCGATTAAAATATCATTATTTTACTATAATTATTAAAGGCTACACCGCTAGGATGAGTATAAACTTGAATTATTTTATTTTTGTATGGGCAGCGTTCGCATAATCGATGCACGCCTTACATGTGCGTCTTTGTTACGCGCTTCAACGAGGCAAAATTTGTACATGTATATAATGTTTTTTTTTTTTTTGTGATTTCTTTTTATTTCTTAGCCTATTCATATAATAAAACAATTATCAGCGCCTCGGTCAATATG
Source organism: Ruditapes philippinarum (assembly GCF_026571515.1). Lineage (NCBI taxonomy): Eukaryota > Metazoa > Mollusca > Bivalvia > Venerida > Veneridae > Ruditapes > Ruditapes philippinarum. The sequence continues at coordinate 10,155 of NW_026866585.1, forward strand.
TCATTTTTTGAATCACATTTCAATTATTGATTACTGTTTTATCAAATTGGATTTAGATTTCAGTTGTCTTATCTTGATTTGTACTTTTTTAATTTTAATAGTTTTAATGTTTCTCTTTATTTAATTTTCAAGTCTTAGATTATTCTTCATGTACATTTTTTTATTTGATCGACTGAGTTTAAGACTTTGAGATTAATCATGGCATATTTTATATTCTGTAAATGTATACATATATGTGTGTTATTATTTTTATTACTTTTCTTTTGTTTCTAAAGTCATTGTAAATGTATATAATTACATTGTAAAGCGCCTTTGAACATTTTATTTTTTGAGAAGGGCGCTATAAAAATGTGGTAATTATTATTATTATTATTTGCCGGTGAATATCACATCTAGTTTAATTTTACCCATGAAATATGGTGCTATATCAGTTAAATATATTTCATATTTTTAAAAAATAAATATGAAATATAAATATGAAAGTGGGCGGAGTCAAAACTGATATTTATTTTAAGGGACTTCTTTCGCCGTTTTGTTTGAAAAATCTAATAAATACTAAACAACTTTTTCTTGAATTTTGTTTTGAAAACTATCTAGCATGATAGAAAATGGTCTTACTAAGAAAATTAATCCGAACACCAATATCTTTAATTCAGTAATTAACGCTGTACAGACGTTTAAAGAGTTGTTTACATGACGTCACAATGTAGCCCCAAACAGCGCGTGCTTACGCATAAATTACTGCGCGCTGTACAATTGCAGTTGGTAGCAAGCAAGGGGATTCGTTACCATTTTCTTTGATAATGAAATTAAATAAATAGGTTATTTTTTCGTTTTTCGTGAAATATGGTACATGTATATATTTTCACGAAACATGATAAAATGCCACATATTTTCACGAGCCGGTACGGCTAGTGAAAATATGTGGCATTTTATCATGTTGAGTAGAAATATATACCATATTTCACGCAAACGAAAAAATATCCTCCTTATATTCAATGGCTCACTAGTCAATTATTGTATGATAATGTCAATATACACGCCGTTATGATATGTCTTATGTTTATATTTATAGGCCGCAATCTTAACACATCTGAAAGTTTTGCCAGTCTTAAAATGCAATCACTAATAATTGATTCCAGCACTTTTAAGTGTTGGAAATTGAGAACCGCTTTTCGAAGGTATGGGCGTGAGAGGTGTTACACATGTACAGACTCAATCAAACCGAGTCTGCATTTTTCATGTGATTTGGTTGTGATTATAGCTTCTGAGGGACACCCCTTTGGACCACTTTTCTGCAAATTGTGCATTTATTTCAACGGCACCAAACTATCAGAAACGGAATACAGGATTTTACTGCACTAGATACCTTTTCAGGTGGATCACCGTCAAATTCTCTCTTTTTTCAGACCAGTTTGAAAACAAATCATATTCTAAGAGACTTCATTTTATGAAATAATTTTAATTGTTTTAAGAAAATAAGTAAGAATCGACATCGTAAAGTGTAAACGCTTGAATGAAATTGCCTTTTTACACCAAAAGTATTTTGTGACTTGGTCTATATACACTTCGATTTACAAATACGATTGGGTCTAGTTATAATGTAATCAATATGTCTGTGACGAGTTCATTCACGAGCGAAAGAAGACTGATCATAACCATTTTTCCACGACAGTGCCTCGTATATTTTGAGTAAAAAAACTAACAGTTATGACATGTAAAATGAATATAATCACATATATCTCCTACCTGTTCAATGCCTAAATTATGCGAAAGACTTATCATTGCCATTAATAGTGTTTGCAATTAAAAGCCGGCGGAAATTTCTTAATGGCGCGGTTTCATAAATTTATGAGACAATTCACAGTCGTATTTACTTAATGTATATTAAACTAACAATAAAGTTCAGTAAATATCAAATGTATATGACTAATGTAGGTCACGTTTGCTGCAATAAAGTGTAAAAACATAGTTCGAAATATAATGACTATAATAATAATGTGTCCATTTTAATCTTTCGGAGTAAACCACGATGGTATGAGGTCGAAAGTACGATGTTGAAAACACGAACTCATTTCAAAAATAATTACATACCGGGAAACTATTAAAAATATTCAAGATGGAGTAGCAGTGCATTCCCTCCGCTGTTATCTTTTTATATTTTAAGTTTCACTGGAATCTCTAATAGTTCTTCTTTCGCAGATTTTCTCTTGACAAGGAAAACATAGCTTTGACCTCTCAGTGTGACCTTGACCTTGGTAGAGGTCACAGTGTCGCGCATGACTCATTGTCTTAATATGGTGAATACTTGTGCAAATTCATTTCAAAATACTTTGATGAGATAAAAAGTTGTGGATCTTGCACAAAAAGGCATTATAACAGACCACTTAAAGCGTTGACCTCTAAGTGTAATTTTGGCCTTAGAGGTAGGATTATGGGTGTTGTGTATGACGTGTGATCTTATTCCGATAAACATGTGTGTTATATAGTATTTCAAAATCCTTTCATGGAATGAAACGTTATGGATTGGTATTCCTATCAAACAATGTTGACTGTATCTCGCAAGCACGGTGTCTTAAATATTGAGCATTTGTACAATGTTATTTCAAATACCTTTATGGACTAAAAAGTTATAAACCGGATTGTACCCTCCATTAGACAATGTTCTCCTTTGATCTCCAAGTGGGACCACCGTGGAGTTCTAGTTGTTTTGCATGACAGGTCATCCTAATTTGGTGTATATATGTTATTCAAAAATCTCTTGATGAATGGCTGAGTTACGGACAAGACAAACGGACGGAGCCTTTGTATATAAACCTCTTAACTTCGAAAAGGCCGGAGACAAAAGTGTATACAAATGTGTTAAATCACCAAGGGACTTTTTGGCATTAATTGTGGTCGTCAATTTATAATACCGACTAAGATGACTTCGTTTCAAGAATAAATTTTAAATGCTATAGCTAATCATTTCCTACATGATAGATATTTTGTCCCCAGATTACACACATAATGATAAAATCTATTAACATAACACCACCAGCTAAATGTTTTACATGAATAAAACGTTCGCGACATTTAACGGTAGTTTTGCGGCAATTAACGGTTTGGGAAAATCGTGCGATATTTAACGTTACCATTGCGTCATTTAACGGCAGACGATTGTGCAACATTTTGCGGCGATTGCGAATTTAGCGGTAATGATGCGACATTTAGTTGTAAGTGCGACATTTAGCGGCGTTGCGACATATATCTGTGTTTGTGTGTGTGTATGTGTGTGTGTGTGTGTGTGTTTGTGTGTGTGTGCGTGTGTTGTGTGTGTGTGTGTGTGTGCGTGTGTGTGTGTGTGTGTGTGTGTGTGTGCGTGTGCGTGTGCGTGTGCGTGTGCGTGTGTGTGTGTGTGTGTTGGTGCGTGTGCGTGTGCGTGTGCGGATTAAATATTTAACATGTAAATTACGCGACTCCATAACTCTAGTCCAAACGACTAGTAGTTATTTTATCGATCGGTTTATGATGGTAAGAAGGCAATACACTTTAAACTGTTTAGTCACATCTTTTGAATAGCTCATCCATAAATATACTATTTGTATTTCATCCGAAGTTTAAAAGTCCGTAAATTGTATTAAAACTTCCTTGTTGTGATGTAAAGTTATGGGTGTTTATATTTCTAGCATAAATGTATTTTTACAGTATCAATAAAAATGAAAAGAAATAGTTTAAGTGTAATATTAGTTTTATTTCTTTTGTCAGGAATTTTAACCGGCGGGAAATCAGGTAATATTTGAATACATTGTTGCTTATATTATGGTAAGGAATTGAAACTATATTGTGTTTACTTTATTTTCGCCACTGATCTAACTGTGGAAGTACACCAGTTGTGTACAAGTCTAAACGGCCCGTTCAAACGATGTATATTACATTTATGAAATATTTTTTATTTATCATTTATTTATTTATTTATTTATATATAGTAAACACTGATTTTGTAAGAGGGGAACTTGCAAGATCAATGAAATAAAAGATGTCTGTTCAACAGTTCTAATGTCCATCAGCATCGGTTTTAGCAGTATTCAATATTCAAAGCTACATATATTGTAATAAGTGATCCTTAGATTACTACAAATATGCTTAACACTTATACAGTTTTACTTTATTTAACGTTTAAAATCATATGTACTTAACAATATTGCATGAAAACATATGATAGCGCCAGAAAAAACTGTTGTACGATACATTGAATAAAGAAACGTTTTCTATTAATGTATATAGAACATATTAACATGTACAGATATCTATTGGACTTTAATCATATTTTAAAGGCATGGTGACAAACGTTTTCGTGAAAGACTACAAGCCAACAATCAAAGGAAGTGATATACAAATTGTATGTGAAATTTCACATTTCAACAATTCCGAATTAGTAAAGCTACATAAAACAGACTCCGTTCCTCCTACAGACCTTACAACTATTTCAACATATACATATTGTATTCCAACTCGGTGTTACGGAAATATACAAAGACATACATTCAGCCCAAACAGTAGTGGTCTTACTATTACAGTCACTAACCTGAATAGAACAGAAGACCAGAAGTGGTGGACCTGTGCAATCAATAACCAAAGAAAGTACTTGAAAGTTACGGTGTACAGTAAGAATATTTTCAAAAGTATATGTCGACATTCATTTTTACTAAAACAGACAAACTGTGCATATAAAGCATATTCAAAAATATTTGGTTAAACGATAAAATCAATATTAAAAGATTCAACCCTAGCAAATGATGTAATTCATCAATTCATATAACCTGAAACAATATATTCTTAGAATTGAAAAACAAAACTTTAACTAACTATAACTATTTAACATAAAGAGAAGAACTTATTTGGTGTTGTGCATAAGAAACTATCAATTATGTTATTTCACTGTAAGCAATCTAAATATTTTTACACTGTATGTCAGATATCTCTATGAAGTCGACATGCTAGATGTAGAACTACATCTATATTACTTGAAATGCATGATTCATCTATTACGAAGCTTTTTGTTTTGTTCGTTTCTTTCAGCAATCTCACAGACGCTACAGTTTGATGATCCCCCAACCCAGGATCAAGATCTCATTTATAATTCGGTGATATTGAAATGTAGTACTGGATGTGCTTACCCCGCGCCTTTCTTTATATGGTATATGTCCGAGGTAATATTTTAATTTATTTTGCTACCTCAATTAAGAACAAATAGTCTGTAAGTGGTATACTCACCATTTTTGTATAGCAGTATTTATACGATACTATTTTGGGAAGAGAATTAAAACAACACGAGGCAACGAAATGTCATTTCTTTGGTTACAGTTTATCAATGAAAATGAAAGATATGTATCTTGAATTTGAACTTAAGTAAAACTTGCCTTTGATATCCTTTGAATAAACGCTTTCGAGATGTATAATAAAAGTGTGTCTTCTTTATCAAAACGATAACTGCATTTTCTGTTATATCAGTTTGGTGAGTCACGTCATGTATGGCCGACATCACAATCTATTAAGGAAACTACTGGACAATGTACAGACTCTGAAAACATGTACACATCAACATTATTACTACAGAGATATACGGTTGGTATCGACAACACCGATAAAACCGTCAGGTTTCAATGTGGAATAGAGTCTGGAAATGATTCAACCACTGAACTACTTACACAACCGTCCGTGAATATTAGATTTGCTGGTAATCGTGTTGTTTGTTCTTTTGAACTTATGAAGCTTTGATTTTTAATACTCTTCATATATTATATGTTAATAATTTATTACAGTTCTTAAGTTAAGTATTAACAAAATATTTTAGATTTAAAGAATGTTAACTAGTTATCGATCAAAATGAAAAACTTATTTTTTCAAAATGAAAAACTTATTTTATAAAATCATTAATGATTACAAATATTGTTTGTCATTATATTAATTTTGTTTTTATATTTAATAAGATACCCGGGTAATTCCAAATATTCTAACACTTAAAATAACAGATAAAATGGCAAATGTGTTGTTAACAAATAAACATATTTTCTGTAAGGTAATTTACTAAAACACCTAACATTTTACAGTAAAAGTGACAAGTGTGTCTTTGGAAAGTGGAAATACCTCGTTAGTAGGTACCATCAATGTTACAGTTGGTATATTGAGCAATATGACATGTACAACTAGTGAAAGTAGACCTACGCCAACAGTTATATGGTATAGTGGACAAGAAGAAAAAGAAAGAGTATTAAATTCTTCAAACGCAAACTTTGCACTAATTCCCAAAATTGAAGATAATGGAAAGGATGTTTATTGCAAGGCCTTCAACATTCAGCCAGAAAATGAAGCTTTGTCTTCAAACAAAGTTTTACTAAATGTAAAAGGTACATATTATCAATGTTTCCTTAAATGCACATTATACTTCAGCAAATCAATTTTTTTTAATTCTTGAGAAATGTCAAACATGTGTTAAATTGTGTTTGAATAATGAATTTAGGGCATGTTAGATGTTTTACTTGACGAAAGCGGTGCTGAGCTTGTAGTCATGTGTCATAGAGGTAACAAGTTAAATGTAAACAATAACGTATTTTGTCTTCCACACAAAATACTTATTCAATATAACAATACCGATTGCCCACAGAGCTCTAGTGGAAAGACAGTCCATGTATGAGGCAAATCAAGATCAATTTTACAACCGTTACAAGATACAAAAAAAGCTTTTGGGAAATAAAATTGGTAACATTTATGAGGCACAAAGGACCTTTAATGTAAAGAGTACATGATTTCATTTGATTTGTATAAAACATGAAAAGTGCATTCTCGGTTTGATTGAGTCTGTACATAAAGAATAATGAAAAAGTGCAACATCACTGACGCCCTTGAGCACCGGCTTGAGCGGTACTCAATTTTCAACACTTAAATGTCCGAAGGATCAGAAAAATAAAACAACAGTAAATGACTATTTGATAACGTTTACCCTATTTGAACCGAAAGTGATTAGCCTTTCAAAAGTCCATTTTGTTTAATTACGCCCCTTGTTTTCTCGTTTAGGGCACACATTCTATAACTTGGGGAACATACGCCGCTTTTCATGGAATTGCACAAAAGTGTCGCATCGAAGGTTCTCTGATAACCGCTGTATGAACCCATCTGCGGATGTTTCAAAATTCAAAATTTCACCATTTCATGTTTATTTTGGACTTTCTTTACGGATTCTTATTTTCTCAATTTTGATGTCGATATACGAGGGTTGTTCGGGAAGTTCTGAGAATTTTGTCATATCTCCTATATTTTTTGTTTCTATGGCGTAATATTTTGCACAAACTAAGATTAGCATATCACGGAACTATTCCTAAAAATTGAATAGAATCAGACAACAATAGCCGGAAAAAGCAGTAACCATAGCAACACTATAACGCCGCACCGGAGCAGTCCGACTCTAAAGAAAGGTATAACGCGCTACACTAATAATATTTCGTAATTTTGATAACGTAAAAAATGCGCGAAAACGCTGGTCAGCAGCGGAACGTCATGACGTCATTTCCTGAAAATATCATAACGTTATTTAAATTCTCAACGGATCAACATTGTTTTAAAGTTGTTGCCCAGAGCCAATGAGTAAACAACATGACGTCGATAGGTGACGTTGAATTGCGAAGCTTCGTGAAATTTTGTGTTGCGCTGGAAAAGTCTTCCACAGAAACAATGAAAATTATCAATGCTACAGGTAAATACAAGAAATGCATTCCGGCTACAGTGTATAAATGGCATGCTCGTTTTAAAGAAGGAAGAAACTCGATCGAAGACGATCCTACAGCACGGACCTCGCTCCGATGGACTTCCGTGTGTTCCCGGAGCTCAAATCACAGCTGCGTGGAAAACGCTTTGACTCAGCTGACGATCTTGTTAAGCATACGCAAGCTATAGTCTCGTCCTTTACCGATAGCTGGTACGTGGAAACATACAATAAGTGGATCAGCCGACACAGGAAATGCATCGAAAGTGCAGGTGACTACGTTGAAAAGGTGCGACGATCGATGGACTTTAACGTCGCATAACGTTGCAAATGACGTCGGCGTGCTCCGGGTGTTTGTTATATGGCTATTTACTATTTTTATTATGTTTTAGTTTCTGTGTGTATGATGATGAAATTTTCAGATACTGTACAGTATATATTGAAATAAATGCGTATATATTTATATTTACGCTAACCCGACTACAACGTGTGCTATAAAACAATTCTCAGAACTTCCCGAACAACCCTCGTAGAGATAGCCCATCATGCAAATCTATACAGTCAACTGGTCTCTATACTGTTTGATTTGATATCTCTAAAGTCCATTCGAGAAGGTTCAAGGGTAAAGCTTATGAAAAATATTATTCATAAAATGATATATGAATGTTGCTGAAAACTTATTTCAAAAACCTTTATGTTAAAAAATGACATTAAAATCTTTATATAACGTGCACCAATATTTCAAATATTTTCTGAATAAAAGCTTTTTGTATCTATCTACAAGGTACTGTCTGTCTGTGATGAAACAAAATCAGTGTTATCACTATTAAAGTTACTGCGTGAACATAAAAACAGATTACATTAGATAGATATTAAATAGGGCGATTAACACTGCAAAAATGAAAGTGTTGATGTTCTGAGGGCGGCATTTACAAATGTAATCTACCGTTCATACTTTTTAACACCGTCTTATAATTTAATCATTAATTATATAGAGAATTGTCAAACATCATTAATCAAATCATATACATGTATTAAGTTATTTAGTTTTACATCGTTCGTTTATCCAGAACGAGCCACTGTGAAGTCATTGTATGTTGACGGGCATATAGGAAAAACTAATGTTACAGTTGATGAAAATGATGTCGATTTGCAACTGATATGTATCATTAGTGGAAACCCTGCTTCTAATGTGAAAATGAAGTTCGAAGGAAAACTTTTAATTCAGGACACGAACACAAACAATCTAAATTTTCTTCGTACGAGTGTGGCTTGTATGCATGGTGGTGTATATACTTGTGAGGGACAAGATATACTTGGGGTTATAACAAAACGGACTGTTATTTTGTTTGTCAAATTTAAGTTCATTTCTTTTCTTTACGCAAACATGCTTTGCAGAATTCCCGGCATTTATTTTTGCGGTATAATAATGTTCCATAACATACAATTATTGCAGGAAAGCCACTTGAGGGCTGTCTGCGATATTGTGTTTTTATTCAACATTTATAAACATACAGTACAACAAATGTAGAAAACCATTCTGGAGATTTTTAAAACATTTTTTCCTTGTACATATCCTAATAAAGTATCTTTTTGGCCAATGAAATTGCTGAACTTATAAGTATCAAAGAACTTATTCTATATTTACTCTCCAGGTTCTCCAAGGCCTGTACGATTCACCAAATCAAATGTGACAAGTGCAATAGGCGCTTTGGCTACACTAACGTTTTCTTCTATAGCATATCCAACACCTGGATCTAAAGGATTTAAATGGTACAAAGAGACCTTCAATGAATGGATACCCTTACTCAGTAATGAAGATCTACAGATATCATCAGCAAAATTACAAACAAATCTTACAATATTTAATCTTACACGGGAAAACTTCGGGAAATATCGATTGACAGTTACAAACAACATCGGCACATATAATCACTACTACCTTCTCGGTCAAAAAGGTATCAATTATATACACTGTTCCTAGTTAAGGAAACTACATGTTCAAATTTAAATGTACATGTAAATACAACAGTTTTACAAACATGTTCACTTCAGAAATGAAACTTAAATTTAATAATTAAACTTTTAAAGTAACATTGTGAGTGAAACCATTCAATAAGTCATATGCTTCTTTCTTTTTTCTTTTTCTTTTCGTACTCATTTATCAGATAACACCAAAGTTGATATTGGAGTTAATGATGGCTTACCGCATGAAGTCGATGCCGAATGTAACACTTTTGTGGTGGTCACAATCATACTTGCGGTGGTTATTGTCGTTGGTATTGTTTGTGCAGTTGGTATTGCATGTTGGTTGAAACGTAAAATAACGAGGAAAGGTAAGATTTATTGAAATCTTACAACTGTTTTGTTATTTATTTATTTATTTATTTATAAACAATCATTATATTTTCTATATTAATATGTTAGCCACGATGATATTTTTTATACTTCATCTGATAAGCAAACAAGACACATACTGGTGCAATTAACAATGTTCTATTTTCTTACAAGTGCAAGTTATAAAAATTATTGAAAGGGATACATTTTATGTCAGAATAAATCTGACGTATCTATATGTTTATTTTCGTTCAATAGACTAGAACGTTTTTGATAAGCATACCGTGATACATATGTTTTATAATTTCAGTAAACAAATACTTTAGCAAGCGAATAGAGGCCTTAAATTGTAAATACATTTTAATAAAGCTTGAAAGTTTCTAAAAGATAATATTTACAATTTTGCTAGAGAAAAATACAATTATAATAAACTATGCATAGAAATACCGAAATCTACCGAAATTTATTGTAGATACCAAAATATCCCATACATCATCACCTAAAGGGTAAGGGTTTTCTTTACTCCTAAAAGATGGTTTTGCAAAAAAGATGGTTCCTAATCAAATACATCAAAACGGTCATGTGTAAAAGCATTAGTTTATGAATCTATAGACAATAATTGCCCTTGATAAATTGGCAAATAAATACCGTTTCGTTCATTTCAGTGTCACTTTCAAAATATTGATATACATCAGAATTAAAGTTGTTTTGACATAATTCTTACCAAATAAAGATGCACGAGTTTTGAAATATAATGATTAACAAAGCGTGTTAAAAATATAAATATTATTTTCACTTTAAAAAGAGTGTATGGGATACACTTTGTCATTTTATGTTTTTATCAGGAACATCGAAACCTATGACAATACATCGGATGAACATGAAATACAAGTATCTACTCCGGGTGTGTACGAGAATCCATCACAACAGTACACTGAGTTGACACCATTTCCAAGAGACAACATGACGACTTATGACATTATACAAAGTGCTTAATCTTGTTCTAAGAATTATACTAACTGTGATATGTTGTGGTTCAGATCGGAATACCCGTAAATTCCGATCCGAACCGCAAACATACGTTAAAAATATGTTCTTGCATGTTCTACCATATTCCATCAATTTTTTTTTTCTTAATAAAACTATTTTCCATAAATATATTTTTGTTAGTACACCTATAACTATTTTCTTAAAGTATGGCGCTTGAAATAATTAATAATTACTTCATTCATAACGGTTAATTCACGTCTTCCTAAGCATACCATGAATTGCATAACATGCATCTGACACCAATGTGCTAGATGAAATTTCCAGCATGAGTAAATAAACGGAATCACCAGTCTGATATGCAAGAAATCGACTTGTCTGTATAAGCTAGTGACATCTGTAGTGCAGGTTTACTTTCGATCTATCGCCGCAAGTGTCAAGAAGCCTGATATGTTAAAATATCCTCTGATTTTATTCAAATAAGATCAAAGAAAAAATCATGTATTTATAGAACAAATAAAATCCAGCCCATAAATCAAGGGCGGTATTCTATTCAATAAGTGTAAAAGCAATATGTGGTAAGAAGGCTTTGGGTCAACGGATAATTTAATCTATTGAACGGAAACTGTTTTCGAGTTCAATTTCACTGTGATATCTTCCGGCAACCAAACTAATAAGTAATACATTTCTTCATCTTCAGCAAAAAAACATAGGTTACCCTATGGAGTTTGAAATTTGTTGGATAAATAATTTGTGAAAAGCCGATTGAACCGGATTTATTTCTGTAATTCTGAACTTAGCGGCCAATATATGTTGCCTGTAGCTAGTTTTTTGGAACGAATCGCAATACATGAACAAAAGGCAACAAACAAAGACAATATAAACTATTTAAGAAAGAAAATAAAACTGAACACTATGTACTGTCTGAAATAATAAAAATTATAGAAATCCAAATTTAGATGTGTAGTTGCTCCTCTAAAACTTGAGACTGGTCGTTGAAGCTTTACCATTTAATGAGAGAATATGTTTTAATTGTAGTAATAACATTGAAGATGAGCTGCATGTCCTTGTTAAATGTCCACTTTATTCGCAAATAAGAGAGGCGCTTTATATCGACATATGTAAAACTAATGACGGATCTCAAATGTATAGTGATATTGAGAAATTCATATATTTGCAATCAAATGAAAATATTGTAAAATATTCTGCCAAAGCCTGCTTTTATATATTATGTGTCAGGCGTAATTTATTATGTAATTGCTAATTATTACTATGTACATATGTTTCAGAGTCAACATCCGAATAATAGTTAGTATACGTTTGTTTTATATGTGTTATATATTACGTTTTATTGCCACCACATAGTTCCGCTTTTAACAATATTTTAATATGTTAATATTGTTCTTAAATAAGTTTTTTTATTCATGATCATGTTCTTAGTCTCTCATAATTCTTCTAGAGTGGTTTTGTACAAGTATTTCTTTTATAACTTTGTTATATTTGTTAATGTATGTACAAAAGTGAGACAAATTGACTTGACTTGTATTTGCATATAAGCCGCGGGAGAAGTATAATATGATAGACAAGATCAACAAGGAAATGTGATGTTCAATGAACGCATGGCCAAGCAACAAGAACCAGCGGCAAGAAGCCCAGGAACCGCAAATTTAAACTCTAAAATATTCCAAAAAATGGAAAGCAGAGTAAGTCTTGAATCTTTCAGAGAGCTCCTACAACTTTTAAATGTTTGCCTCTTAGAGTAGTTGAGAAATGGCCAAATCAATTTATGCTTGTTGGCTCTAGTAACGTCGTCGCATAGGCCTCAAAAAGCGCTTGATAACTGGCATATTAGTCTTCTACTATTCCTGTTGTTTCAGTTAGACTTTATTCCTAGTTGTATAGACTACAGGCCAACAATACAAAGTACAGCAATACAATCAAACAATAGAGTGATATATTCAAATTCAAAATTCATATATAAATAATATAAAGGATAGACTTAAGTGGATCAGATATTAGTCAAACTATTTTAGCATTGAATATGTCAAACATACAGCGTTAAGTTTAGCTCTGCATTTATTGTCACTGATATTCCTTACTTTCCTTAACTAAATGGATGAGATTTCGTCATTTAGATACATATTCGTGTCTTTGTTAACTAAGTAGGAATCTTGATATTTCGATTTTGAGTTAAGATTTCTTTTCACAAGTCAAAATTTTAAAAGCATCTATAATTGCGATCTTGAATAGAAATATTTCACCAAAAACCAATGTTATATATAATGTATCTGCTTTTTCTGATCTTGCATTTACGTTATGGATTGATTTATTAAATGGTTATACAGAATTAAGCTCATTCTTTCTAATATTAATGTCATGATATAAACATTAAGCAACTGATATTTCTTCATATTTTATTGTTGATGGCATCAGGGAATAGATTAAATAATGGGAGTAATGAGGTAACCATGTGTCTTTAAAATTAGACAGTTTTGATATATATACGTATAATAGAGAACATCCGAGGAAAAATAATGATATTCATCCTCAATAGCATAAGCAATGAATGCAATATCTTTCATCTCTTACATTGATCTCTATTTATTCAAATATGTCTAGCTCATTCTACCATATGACTATGACATGAACATCGAAAATTAGAAATATACTCGTATGCTAAACCTAAACTTAAATATCTTTCAACATTAAGTTAAGTTTTAAAGTACTTGTAATTCAAAGCTTTTGTTTAAGAATCAACGGCATTATGCCAGTTTTGTGAATAACAATAAAATAAGCGTTGCTTAAACATATAAATGGGATTTTAGTCATCACCGATATCATGGGAGATCTATACGTATCTAAACCCAAATGATCTTCGTTTTATTTAGGTTTATCTTCACATTAAAAGATTTACAATAATCTTAAATATAATGTTTTTGCTGCTGTAGATTCACAACGGTGTGAGAAAAGCTAGACACATCAGCAGCAAACATAAGAGCAATTTTCTTTTCAATGACATTTGATACAAAAATACCTCAATTACATTTCTCATGAAGAAAAGTAACTTAATCATTTAACCCTTTACCTCATGAGCATATTGTGAGAAATGGCCGTTTTCATTGAAAAGCCTCCTGTTACAAGTTCAAACAGCTATGAAATTGAGAAAAATGATTCAATACTAATGAAACTCGGCACAAATGTTGGCTAGACCATAGCCTCTTTAACCGCATGCTCAATCTTAAATTTCCTGTTACCATGGCAACTGGGGGACGTCTTTAAATTGCCAAAAATCACTATTTTTCATTGGTTTCTTTTCAATCAAAACTGATTTCAAAGCGCTGTACCTTCTCAATATATTGAGATAGAGTAAAAGGCTTTTCAGCGGCGTTGGTTACACGTTACCTTACGATCGACCTGAGGCTTTTTATAGTCTGTCTCATGTCCAAAATTTCCTTGATGTCCCCTTTAAACCCCCGAAAAAGAAGGAGGGGGCACACCCCCTTCTGTCAACCCCCAATGTACCTTTTTGATAGGTGCGGCGCCGAAAAAGTGATCACTTTTTTATCAACATTTCTGAAACAAAAAACAGTGTTTGGGGGCCTAAATAGGACATCTTTTTACTGTTTGAGGTCAAAAAGTGGGGGGGGGGGCGAAAAGCCGTCAAAACACGTCTGCCTTGTATGTTCCAGTATTGCATCAGAAGAAACGTCTAAGCTCCTCATCAACTTTAATTAACACATGATTTAAATTTTGCATACATCGATTTTATAATTACTAAAAAAAAATCCATTTATATTATTTCTAGAAAATGCTTTCTATTTTTTTGATGCTGAATTCTGTCAAAAGTTTTGGAAATGTCTATATTTATAAACAATACAATCTACACAATCTGCCCTATTTGATTTACTCTAATGATATATAACAATTCAAATTATTTAATAATCTTATTTTAATTATTTTGGCTTAACTTGCCATAAAACCTCCTCCCTTCTGTAACAAGCTAGCGGGATTCTTTCCTTTTTCAAGAGCTAGATATTTTCATCACATGTTCATCAACCTTCCAGTAGACCAGTTAGGGTCACTAAATCAATGAGCAGGAAAAAAGTTGAACCATTGTTTGTCTGTTTATTTGAATTTTAATTCGCTTGTAAAATGGGGACTTTCCAACGAAGATCTCAGGTGCCCTTTTGCCATGAACAGACACCTGAACAGAATCACTGATGTTCCGTAAGCTAGCTGCGTAGCTTCCTCACATGAAAGAAACAAAAGGCCCTGTCAAGATTCAAAACCTAAGCGATAAGTGGCAAGTGGCTTGAAGTCAATAACCTTAAGAACCACTGATTTATGGTAAAATGTCAATATAAAGAATTGTAAGACCAGACTAAACATTTTGGATTAAACATTAAGGACTCACATTGAGCTACATAACATACTTATAGCTAAAATTTTATCTAATTCAGACTATGCTACATGGTATACTTACAGTAAATATTTTATCTATTTCAGACTATGCTACATTAATATTTTATCTATTTCAGACTTTGCTACAAGGTATACTTACAGTTAATACTTAATCTATTTCAAACTATGCTACATTGCATACTTGCAGTTAATATTTTATCTATTTCAGACTATGCTACATAAATCTTTTAATACGTCAGACTTTGCTACAAGGTATACTTACAGTTAATACCTTTTCTATTTCAAACTATGCTACATGGCATACTTACAGTTAATATTTTATCTAATTCAGACTATGCTACAGGGTATACTTACAGTTGATATTTTATCTAGTTCAGACTATGCTACATGGTATACTTACAGTTAAATATTTTATCTATTTCAGACTTTGCTACACGGGATACTTACAATTAAAATTGTATTTATTTCAGATTATGCTACATGGCATACTTACAGTTAATATTTTATCTACTTATGACTATGCTACATGGCATACTTACAGTTAATATTTTATCTATTTCAGACTATGCTACATGGCATACTTACAGTTAATATTTTATCTTTTTCAGACTTTACTACATAGCATACTTACAGTTAATATTTTATCTATTTCAGACTATGCTACATGGTATACTTACAGTTAATATTTTATATATTTCAGACAATGCTACAATAATATTTTATCTATTTCAGACTTTGCTACAAGGTATACTTACAGTTAATACTTTATCTATTTCAGACTATGCTACATTGCATACTTACAGTTAATATTTTATCTATTTCAGACTATGCTACATTAATCTTTTAATATTTCAGACTTTGCTACAAGGTATACTTACAGTTAATATTTTATCCATTTCAGACTTTGCTACAAGGTATATTTTCAATTTTTTTTTTATCTATTTCAGACTATACTTCATGGCATACCTAAAGTAAATTTTTATCTATTTCAGACGATGCTACATGGTATACTTACACTTAGCAAAATATACCATTCTGTCCTCAAAGACCATTAACCCATTCATATTCTAAAATCTAAAATTTAAAATTGTTCGAAATTATTATGATAATGCAAGAGTGACAGAAAAACAACAGCCAAAGGGTATACAAATTCTGTATAAACCATTATATTTGATCTGACAAATAGAGATTATTTCCCAAGGAAATATTTATATATTTATCTATATAAAAATAAAAATTTAAAAATCTATTTAAAAATCCTATATTTATCTCAGAATTTGATAGTATGACAAAAGCAGACGTAGAAGAGGGGACATAATTCAGATAAACTGTTTGACATAAATTTTTACCTTGGTATTAAACAAGTATTTGAAGTTTAAAGTGAATAACTTTTGATGGTTTTTGAGAAAATTATGAAAATATAATAAAACACTTTTCTCAGTGCTGACTAAAAAATAAAAGCAACATAGAAAAGGGGGCAAAACTTAGCAAAAATAAATTAAGAATTACCTACCCTTTTAAAATGGCATCCTTTCCTGACAATAAACATGTATACCAAGTTCGAAGTGAATATCTTTTATACGTTCTGAGTAGTAGAAATTTTTGCAAACGTTATTTAATCAAAGGTGATGCTGATGAAAGGGTCTTCGAAAAGTGGAGCTGATAAATAAGAAGATAACTGAACAATAATGCCCTTCAGGGTTACCTGTTCTTTACAAAAAAAAATCAAATTTTATATTTAACAAGTATTCCAAGTTGAAAGAAAATATCTTTTAACAGATTTTGTCTGTACATGAAGGATAATGAATAGGTGCAACATCCCTCTCGCCCCCTAGCACCGGCTTGAGCGGTACTCTAGAGCCGTACTCAATTCTCAACACTTAATAGTGCTGGCATAAATCACTCAATTATTATATATTTACAGACTTTGATGAACAAAAGTATATAAAAACTACTTGCCAAGTGAGCGAATCATCTAAGGGTGACTTATTTTATTTTCTTAAAAAATGACTCTTCTAGTCTAAAGGTGAAGCAGTATTAGAAATAAATATAACACTGTCGAAATAAAAACTTTCAATATTTAATTGTTTCAGATTCAGGTATAGTATTAATGAAATTCATTTAAACAATTGTAATGATAAATTTATAAATAAGAAAAATGAAAAAAAAAACTGAATCACTTTCACCCTGCAATAAATCTTCTTAGATACTACTAAAGACTTGCAACATTTCATAAAGGTTCAAACGAGAGCTATTATCAGCAATAACTGGTAAATACCCATGAGGCAGTCTCTGCAGAAAATGATGCTCCACTGTCGTGTCAAATTACTGCACAGATCTTCAGTGAGTCAAATGTAAAATTTACTAATCTAATGCTATAACCAATGTATGATTTTCACTGGTTCACAAAGTCGGTTAGTAGTTCCTGGTTTAAAGGGAGTATAACCCCTTTTTTATTTGTCTGGACGTGTGATCTATATGGACAACATGTTCAGGTGTCCACAGCGCAAAATGTGTCCACATCGAAGGTTGAAAACGCATGTTTATGTCTATAACGATAGGAACATACACTCACACACATACACACGCGCGCTCGTAGCCTCGTACACACACATAACAATGAAAATGAGTTTTAAAACAAAGGTATGTTATTGTATTAACACAAAATATTAATTTACAATTGGTACTATTGAATATACAACTGCCTTCTTTGACTTAAATCTTTTCTTTCTATGAACGTTTAAACATTTGTATTCCAAACGTTATCCATTTGAAAGTATGGTAAAGGTCAATTGAAAGTTTTTCAATAAACAGGTCATCGGTTTCTGAAACAGGACATCCATGATCAGTTAATAAAGCATCTTAAAGTCTGATAGCTGTTTCTATTTTAAACAGTAGTATATCTTATCACTTCTTTAATAACTACTTAATTTCGCCTTTTTTGACGCGACTTATATGTAAATAATTAAGCCTTAAAAAGTACGCCAGTTATCAACAATGAACATTTATGTACACCTTTGACTCATGCACTTATTTAAAAAAAAAATTGTATATATTTCCGTCAAAACCAAGACTTGTCTAAGACACTACGCCTAACACATCATACGTTTCCTTATCATCTCTTAACTGATTCTTCAGTGATGTGTATTGAGAATCTCCTGAATCATCAAGATCTGTTCGCTGTTGTTCACCACTATCATTTGTTGAGTACACTACATTTGTGTAAACCGGAACATTCCTGATGACATGAAACGAAATATAGTTAAATTTACTATAAATGCATTGATGTAATACACAATTTGTAGAACAAACATGCGTATGAAATATTAAAATATCCAGTTTGCTAGTATGTCAGTTGTACATACATCCTGGACGTTTCTTCGAGAAATATATTTCAAAACATTGCTTATCTAGATAAAATTGTTCAGGGGTCTTATCTGATTTCATAAAGTAATGAGTCATTTATTATGACATAAATATGTTTGGACTCACTTGGACTTTGAATTGTTTATTTTCTTTATCAATAAATCTAAAATAGTCAGTAGAGTATTAGAGGTCGAAAAGGGAAGCATATACAAATAATTCTCAAAACAGAAAGTTAGATGAGGGGATACAAATTTACACAATTCGTATAACAAATGTACGTATGTAATATTAAGATATTGTCAATAAATGAAAAATCTTAAATCTAGTTTACAGTAAAACGTTCAATGTAGAAAACGTGCTTAACATAAGAAAATGTGCAGAAAAAGTCTCAAACTGTTCACCGGTTTAAAAATAGCATGTATTAAAAACTGAGCTTGTTAAAGATGAAGTTATAGATTAAACTATCTGACACTTACGTAACTGTTCTGCATGACGCATTTTCGTCTGAAATAATTTGAAAATAATCTACTTTCAAAATGTTCTAACTAGCAAATTTACATTTGTTACATTTGTGAACAAATGTTATGCTATTACAATATACAATACTGAATTTCAAGAACAGAATAATTTCATTGTTTCCAAACAAAGCAAAAAACTTGTATTAATGTAGTAGAATTTAATTATTAAAAGGTCAGGGTAATATTTCAGGATGATATATCAAATACAATGTGCAGATGTATCTAATGTTTGAATTGAAAAATAGCTGTCCACTAGACATTGATTCATGCCGAATATCTAAGCACTTGCTTACATTGTTCAGTAAAAGATTTGAAAAAGAAGCATAATATGTTCATAGGGAAAACAGCAATCGAAAGTCAATTCCGATCCATTTACTACATTTACTAAAATATGGACCATATGTGTAGAGATTCACAAAATGATATGTCATGCTCAATATCTTAGCTCTAAAATATCTAGCTTAAGCTCATGCGATTTTAAACAAAATCTATTTTAAGTATTTACTATATGCATATAAGGAACACCCATGCCCCCTCAACATGCACTGTGGCGGGATAAAATTTGATGGCTAGTTGAGGGCCAATTTTGACACATAGCTTGAAACTTTTTTAGAGGTATACAAGACAAACGTCTCACGCTAAATATCTAATCTATGAAAAATAATATATAAAATATATAAAATATTTTAGCAATTTTGATCCAAGGGCTGGATATAATTTGAACAACCATGGTAGAGGTCCACCTGACAATGCTTTGCACAAAATAGCTATGTTCTAGGTCGCCTTGTGGGTCTTAAAAATATTTTATAATTTTACTTCCTATATGTATCATGGCAATCAAATTTCTGTTTAAAATAAATTTTATTTACAAACTTTAGGAGCCCAAGTGGTTATAAAGGAAAAGAAACAAATACAAGTGGCTTTAAAGACGAGAAACTTGAGTTCACTATATTATCCATATAAGGCTCACGCATGTGCGTGCGCGCACACACACAATGCGCACAAACAGACACACACAGAAATATGCTATATGCCACCGCTGCGCGGTGTTACAAGACATATGCATCACATTTTTACAATATGTTAATAAAAATGTTTGAGGCCAAAAAACTCATGTCATAACCCCTACATTTTTTTAGGAAAGAGATTGTAAAAAAGTAAAGTAAAGTAAACATTAGTATATCATTATAATCATAAGTATAACAATATAATATTCTCACCTTTTTTTCCATCTTTGCGCTTTAGTAACAATGTAACATAACCAGCATACGTCAGTAGTAACAGGTTAATGAATCCAAGAACAGATCCTACGACTATGGTTTGAATGTTAGTATTACTAGCGTAACATGAATCAGGTTCTGCCTGTTTCCCTAGAACATCGTTTAAAAAGTCATAATTATTGGTTCGTAATTTCAAAATATTTCATTAATTTTAAATTCTTAATTGTGCACATTTTTTTTAAAAAAGCCATGTTAACATGGCCATCCTCCGCCGAATGTGTTTGCTCATTGGAAGAATGTATATGTAGAAGAGCAGAATAATTCAATGTTAAGAGGTATTTTGGTAATGCAAACTGATGGCTGACGTGATTACAGATTTGAAACCTGATAACTGAAAATAACAAAGGGTAAACTGAAAAATAATGCACGGTAGCATTATTATTCTTATGCGCTGCACTCCTCCTCAATGAGATCTATCCAACTATGAAGTTTCAAGTTAGTACCTGTGATACTTTTTTAAATAATTTCCGGACAAAAAGTATAAAAAAAGGGCAATAATTCAGAACTTAAAAGAGAAGAGTTATCATTCTTGTACAAAACATTCCTTCTTAATAAGAAATATCCACCTATTAAGCTTTATGTTGACAACACAAAGAGTTATGCTCTGGACAAAAATGAAGTAAGTAATAACAAAGGGCAATAACTGAAAAATAATGCAGAGTAGGTTTTCATTTTCGTGTGCTGCATTCCTCCTTAATGAGATCTATCCACCTATGAAGTTTAATGTAGATATCTCAAATGCTTTTTAGTTATGCTCTGGACAAAAATAAAGCATGAAAAATAACAAAGGGCAATAATTGAAAAAATGAGATATATCCACCTTTGAAGTAACACGTTGATGCGTCTTACACTTTTTGAGATACACTCCAAACAAAAAGTATGAAAAATAACAAAGGGAATAACTCATAAATGAAAATGGGAAGAGTTATAATTCTTGTGCACAGCATTCCTCCTTCATAAGATCTTTCCACCTATGAAGTTTCAAAGACTTTTTGAGTTATGCTCCACTCGGGTGAAAAATTAAGTATGAAAAATAACAAAGGGAAATAACTGGAAATAATGCAGGGTAGAGTTATCATTCTGGTGTACTGCATTACTCCTCAATATGATTTATCCACCTGTCAAGTTGATACTTCAAAAACTATTTGAGATATGCTCCGGACAAAAATGTCGGACGGAAGGACGGGCGGATGTTCTAACGGGACGGTAATACTGTTACTATTTTATTGTTCTTTCTATTGCTCTTTTTAACCCCACAAAAGAAAATAGCAACATAAAAACATTACGGAATTGCGGAGTAAATGGCATCAAAGATAAGGAACAGTTACCTATTTCCCACTAGCCAAATTATTACTGTCCCGTAAAAGCGGACGGACGGAAGGACGGACGGACGGAGACTATTTCTATATCCCCCGCAACCTTTCGGCGGAGGATAATAAAAAAGTATAAAAAACTATTTCTAACAACATTAATTAAAAGATAAGTTCTGTAAAACTTGTGACATTTTTTTTTTACATTAATCTTTTTCAGTCATCGAGACAAAGATCTATTTCAAAGAATAATATTTTATCATAGAAATAAAGATTCCTTATATTTTCTCTTGAGTTTGAATTTCTTTATCGTTTATTATTAATTGTAGAAGGATTAGATGACGTTTCTAAACATCAAGCAACAGAAAGATAATCGATAAACTTACAGATGATTACTTATCAGAAAAGCAAACCTGCGTTTTCTATAAAGTTGTGATTTAGAATGTCCAGGGTGGTGCCAAGTTTGACACAAGAAGCAAAATTTAAACATCTTTGGAAGAGGTCCACCACAAATTTTCTCATGTCAAATATATAACTTTGAGTCTTCGTCATTTCAGAGAAGATGAGTTTTAATCTTTTACAATAAATATATTAGGAAAACCTATGCCCCCTCCCCCGGCTTGCAACTTTGAAAAACTTTGGTAGAGGACCTACAGATGATATCATATATCAATAATAAATGCTCTTGCCCTTTACTTTCAGACATTTTTTTTTAATTTGCATTTGTAAAAATCCATTCCTGGCCCTTTTACATTCTTGTGCAACAAACCGGAACCATTTGAACAACTTGAAATGGACAAAGCAAAGATCATTTAAGTAAAGTGTGCTTAATGTGCAGTCATACGTTTTACAGGAGATGTTGTTTACATAAATTATTGACACACGACTGGGATCTCAATCAATCACTGAGCATTATGTGCTAAAAAGGAAAAGCAATATCGCCCAATATTCCCCCAAACATCATTCTAACATACAGCAGAACAATATGACAGAGGGACAAAGGAAATATTAAATAACCCCCATACCATCCATTATTTCTAATGTTGACCACAAATGCACAACAACACATGCTTACCAACAATCCTGTAAATTTTAATGGCACATGGTCAAATACTTTTTGACCTTTGCATCACACAATTTTAAATTGTAAGTGTATACTTAGTCAAGGGCAATAACTCAAGGGCAATAATTAATTCACATGCAAAACCAAAGATGGACAGCTTCACATGCTGATCAAAATTCCTGTAAAGTTTGTTGATTCTAGCTCAAGCACTTTTAGAGGTACACATGACACAACATCTTGAAACTTTTTTGTCAAAAGTACTCACTCTACAAATCATGATGAAATGTTCACGCAACCCCCTTAGGTGAACAACTGCGAATGCTGATAAACATTTCAGTAAAGATTCGTGATCCTAGGTCAAATAAGTTTTATGCTACGCGCGACAACAGTTTGAAATTGCTTTTTTACCCAGTCAAGGTCCAACGCTCAGATAAAACTGCATAAATCCACATAAGAAACCCTAGGTACACAGCTGCTCATGCTGATCAACATTTTTGTATAATTTCATAACTCAACAATTAATACGTTTTGGGCTTCGCATGTTGAAAATTGCAAATTTTTGTCTAAGTCAAGGGCATCAACTCTGACAAATCTTAATTAATACTCATGCCAAACACATAGTGCACAAATTCAAATGCTCAACAATATTCCTGTACTGTTTCATGACTCGAAGTCAAATATTAGCTACTCGCTACACATGTTGAAAAATGGATGGACGTCCAACAAGGGCAAATGTAAATCCCCCATGTAATAGTGGGGGCACACAATCTTGGGAATCTATACAAGATCATGATCGTGCCAAATCATAGGCCTAAGCCTTTATTGTTCTAGAGAAGCCGAATAATTAAAGTTGTCCTATATTCTTAAAGTGAAAAATATGGTCCTCCGGCAGCGGGGCCAATTTGACGAAAGGACTCTAATTTAAACATTCTTAAGTGTCCACCAAAAAAGTGTCATGCTAAATATCTTAGATATAGCCCTTTTCGTTTTCAAGTTTTTTTTTAAATGATATATAAGGAAAAGCCATGACCTCCTGGGGTTGGACCAATTTTGGCCGATTGGCTTTAATTTGGATAAATAATATCAAACGAGATTAAAAAATGAAAGCTAAGCAAATTTTATGAATCGCTTCGGACACTACACATCTTCTTAGTGGTGGCCATAAGGTTTAAATCAAATTTCTTCAATATTTTTTCAAGTTTTTCTTAAGGCAATAGTGTAAGATACGGACAGAAGGAATGGCGTTACTCTTGAGTCCTTGAACCCATCGGCACTAATTTACACATTATCCCCATTAATAAAATCTGGACAGAACGGATATTTATCCCATAATGAAGATTGACTTTGTAAAGACAAATAAGGTTGTGACTTAATTATTAATACCTGTAATTGTAAACTTGATAACAAGTGCATCTGCTTCATTTATCCAGCCAAGAGCATTAACACTGCGTACTCTAGCATCATATACATTAGGTTGCAATCCGCTTATGTTGAAAGTGAAGGTAAGCTTCTTGGCCTGAAGAAATTCTGCATCCGTTTCATTAAATTTAAGTCTCTCCACCCAGTTGTCCTTTCCAACTTCAGTTGTTTCTATAACAAATGTTTGGAGAAGTCCTCCGTTGAAATTGCCGACTAAAAGAAATGTTGGTATTCCATCTTTGAGACCGGTGAAATTGAAATATTTAGGAATTGACGGTTTACCTGAAATGAAATATAGAAGTTTGCTTAAACATGGTATTATTGCATCTTTTATCTAAGTGTCACAATATAGCTTCATTTTAAAACTTCGTCAACATCAGCACCATTATGAACATACATCACCAGCTTAAATTAAAGACAACCTTTAAAATTCAAAACAGAAAAAACTTTGGCTCAAACCCCAGAAAGGGCAACTTTTTTTCTTTCATTTTTTTTTTCTTTTTCACATTTTAATGTATCTCTCAGATCCCTTTTGGAAGAAAAAATGTTTGATTTGAATGAAATAATTATTGAAGGTATTTATTTGCTAAATAATGCCAAATGTAATAGCAAATATGATACCAGATATTTTCAAAGTTTAATAAAAAAAACTACAAGGTAAAATAATTTTATATTTCGCATGTTCAACCAATATACTTTAAAAAAAAAAAAGGCAAACTTTGAAAACAGCCCAATATGGTGGTCAATTGTAGGGATATTTTGAATAATGCTTTTTATATAGGGAAATGGTCAAATAAGTGTTTAAAGTGGATGGGGTAGCGTAACATTTTTATACATATGAAAAACATTTTTTTTAAACAATAATTCTGCTCGTGTAATTTGTTACCTGAATGTTATTGTTTGTTTCTTAACAAAGAGCTAAAGGAAAACATTTTTCATAATGATGATTTTTTTAAGTTTCCACATTTCTGGAAAAAGCCCTTCTAATACCAAAGCTTTAGTTTAGAAATATATCCATAACTCATATAAATATATCCATATCTCATAAACCACACTGTAAATTCCATTCAAATACTGCATACAAGTGACCTTTAAGGTATATAACTGTCCTATGTTGTCAATTTTACAGTTCCTTATATTGGTCT
Organism: Ruditapes philippinarum; assembly: GCF_026571515.1. NCBI lineage: Eukaryota > Metazoa > Mollusca > Bivalvia > Venerida > Veneridae > Ruditapes > Ruditapes philippinarum. Next base: position 35,743 of record NW_026866585.1, read on the forward strand.
ACCTTAGAAACAGCAAAACGTGAATTTTATCATGTTTCATTAATGGTCTGAGAGAAGTGTAAAGTGCTTGTAGCCTAAATAAGTAGCAATAAATGTGTAATAAATTGTCATAAAAGTAGCAAAATGTAAACAAAGTAGTATTTTTCCATATAAATTATTAATTCACTATAAATGTACTTGCCAATTAGCAACTGATAATAAAGATGGTTCCAATAATTTGCCAATGAGTAACTTTTTGGATACTATAAAATCAAACCAAAATTAAAAAGCTTTTGAGATATAAAAGCGTTTCATTGACATCATGGGATTTTAAGACATTAAAAAGAAAAGATAAAAAAGGGGCAATATCAGAAACATTTAATTTACGATGACCAGTGTTAATAACATCTGCATCATTGCAACAAAATGAAAGACCTGCTTATAATGTCCTAACGAACATTTGTTTGAGAAATCAAAAAAAAAATTAACAAAAGCTGTCACGGGAGTGACGAATTTCCATCGATGACATAAGATATGATGAAGTGCTATTCATTATTATGTTTAAACAAGAGCCAGCGCCGGGCAATGCACGACTAAAAACAATAATGACTAATTACTTACTTGTCATGTTAAACGGACTTTTCAGTGAGAACTTTGCTGAGATCTTCAAGTCCTAATCAACCGCCCTATCAAATCTATGATAGTGACTTTATAAGTATATATAAAAAATAGAGAAGAACAGAATCCCTTAAGAAAGTCCAACAGAACAAAACTGAAAATGTTGCAGGCTCGATTTGATTGAGCCTGTTCATGGACGGTACTCGAAAGTGCAAGTTACCGTCCACGCATCCTAGCACCGGCTTAAGCAGAATTCAACATTTAACACGAAAATGGTAAAATTTTGAATTTAGAAACATCTGCAGATGTGTTCATACAGCGGTTATCATGGGACCTTCAATGTGACGCAGAAGTGCCATTCCATGAAAAGCGGAGTATGGTCCCCAGGTAAGAGAATGATTTTGCCCTTAACGAGAAAACAATGGGCGGAACCAGATATAATGGAATTTTGAAAGGGGATCTGAGGTTATGAAGCTTTAAAATAAGGTTTAATAGTAAAAAGTATGAAAATTTATTTGTAGCAAACAAGCGTTTACTTAATTCTTCATTTTGATCCAACGGCCATAATGTGATTACAATTAGTATATGTTCACCAGGCAATTAACTTGGTACCTGTTACTCGCTTTGTTATAATTTCTAATTTCTCTTTGAGCGCATATAAAATTAAAGAACTCTTATACCAGACAAATATTGGTTCATGACAGTGAAATAACGTGGTAAATGTACATTAAGCAGTTTAAAATATTTTAAATCTAATGACAGAGCAAACCTGGTTCACTTAAATATTAACACTGAAACTACTGACATGCAGACAAACAAATGTGGAGAAAAATAGAATCACAAAAGAAAAACAATCTTAAAAGCTCATATAAACAAAAGAATATATCTTAAGAATATTAGTAAAACATCATTGAAATCACTATGTGAGTATTAATTGTGAAAATGATATAATTGTACATCAACCTGGAACATACTTCGGCAAAAATGACTTAATTGGTTCTTCAACTCAATCATTCTGATCTAAATAGTTGCATGATAAAAAAAATTTGTGTCTTACATATGTCACATAACATTTAGCTGGTTATATAACTTTACATTAATATATGTTCATTTCTCATGAAATGACGTTAAGATATAACAAAGTTTCAGAAGGTAAAAATTACAGAGGACATACTTTGGGAGACATGTTTCAAAATCCATGACTTATAAGATCCAATCCCATTATAAATGACCAAGGTGTAGTTAACAAAATCTGATTCTTCCTCATTCCTTATTTGAAGCTGAGCAAAGTACCCGTCTAGCTCCACTTCTTTTCCATAAAACGTGTCCTTGACGTTCCCTTTAAAGAATGACACTGTATGTTTGCTAGAATTTGTTATCACAGTGCCATTTTGGAAATTGAATTTTACAGTTTGAGGAGGTGGGTCACTGTAAAATGGTGCTGTAATATTGACTGTGCTCTCAGGAGCTCCAGCAAATATTCTGTCGCCAATTTTTAAAAGAAACTTTGGTGAAACTGAAATACAAAATAAACATTCATAATATATTTCAATAAGCAATAAAGTAAATAAAACTGATCTTGTTAAATACATCATTCGGGAATTAATATTTTACTTTAACTTATTTCATCATCATTGATTCATTTTTGTTAAGTAAATATTACACTGTGTAAGTGTAAATAAGAACCATTATCTTTGTAATGTTAACAAAACTATAATAAACATTAACAGTTATCTTCTAAAAAATGAGTTTTCTTTTTAAATAGGAATGTTTTGAATTTATTTATTATCTCACTTGATGCATTGGGACATATTTTGGTAAAAACTAGCACGCTCAATTTTTCTCAGTCCGTGTGGGGTACAATAACAAAAAGTGGCCCCTAATCCCATTTCAGTTACATGTCCTTCTGTGCTAAGACAATTGATTTCAGCAGCATGATTTTGGAATCAACACAAAGTCAGTGATTGTGTTTATATTTGTTTGTATGATTGTTATATCAAACCTCAAGTCAAATTTGATTTTGGCCGCAATTGACTTATTTACAGAGAAATGCACCTTTTTAAGCATTTTTAAGTAAAATTATTGGTTTCTGCAGCTAAACTTTTGAACAAGCCAGTGCTAGGGGGCGTGGACGGTAACTTGCACTTTTCCAGTACCGTCCATGAACAGGCTCAATCAAACCGAGCCTGCAACATTTTCAATTTTGCCGTGTTGGGCTTTCTTTAGGGATTCTGTATTTATCTATTTTCTGATCACATCCGTGTTATTTGTGCCGTGTGGCGGCTGTAAAAAGTCTCCCCGTACATATAATCAATGATGTTATATTTTCGATCCTTGAAGATCGTTCAGCACGACATTGTTGTTGTGCTTGTGGTATTTTTAGTTTCTACTTTTCGGCATTTTCTAGTTGGGTGGTTCCAATATTCCTACTTGAATAATGTTGAATCACCCTTAGGATATGTTGCCTGCTTTTTAAATTTGTCTTTTGACGTCTTATCTGTGATACGCAGGCTTCATAACCTCTGATCCCCTTTCAAATTTCCATTTTATTTAGTTCCGCCCATTGTTTTCTCGTTTAGGGCACACGCTTTTTATTACTTGGGGACCATACGCCGCTTTTCATGGAATGGCACGGAAGTGTCACATTGAAGGTTCCATGATAACCGCCGTATGAACACATCTGCGGATGTTTCTAAATTCAAAATTTTACTATTTCACGTTTAAATGTTGAATTCTGCTTAAGCCAGTGCTAGGGGGCGTGGACGGTAACTTGCACTTTTCCATTACCGTCCATGAACAGGCTCAATCAAACCGAGCCTGCAACATTTTCAATTTTGCCGTGTTGGGCTTTCTTTAGGGATTCTGTATTTATCTATTTTCTGATCACATCCGTGTTATTTGTGCCGTGTGGCGGCTGTAAAAAGTCTCCCCGTACATATAATCAATGATGTTATATTTTCGATCCTTGAAGATCGTTCAGCACGACATTGTTGTTGTGCTTGTGGTATTTTTAGTTTCTACTTTTCGGCATTTTCTAGTTGGGTGGTTCCAATATTCCTACTTGAATAATGTTGAATCACCCTTAGGATATGTTGCCTGCTTTTTAAATTTGTCTTTTGACGTCTTATCTGTGATACGCAGGCTTCATAACCTCTGATCCCCTTTCAAATTTCCATTTTATTTAGTTCCGCCCATTGTTTTCTCGTTTAGGGCACACGCTTTTTTTACTTGGGGACCATACGCCGCTTTTCATGGAATGGCACGAAAGTGTCACATTGAAGGTTCCATGATAATCGCCGTATGAACACATTTGCGGATGTTTCTAAATTCAAAATTTTACTATTTCATGTTTAAATGTTGAATTCTGCTTAAGCCAGTGCTAGGGGGCGTGGACGGTAACTTGCACTTTCCAGTACCGTCTATGAACAGGCTCAATCAAACCGAGCCTGCAACATTTTCAATTTTGCCGTGTTGGGCTTTCTTTAGGGATTCTGTATTTATCTATTTTCTGATCACATCCGTGTTATTTGTGCCGTGTGGCGGCTGTAAAAAGTCTCCCCGTACATATAATCAATGATGTTATATTTTCGATCCTTGAAGATCGTTCAGCACGACATTGTTGTTGTGCTTGTGGTATTTTTAGTTTCTACTTTTCGGCATTTTCTAGTTGGGTGGTTCCAATATTCCTACTTGAATAATGTTGAATCACCCTTAGGATATGTTGCCTGCTTTTTAAATTTGTCTTTTGACGTCTTATCTGTGATACGCAGGCTTCATAACCTCTGATCCCCTTTCAAATTTCCATTTTATTTAGTTCCGCCCATTGTTTTCTCGTTTAGGGCACACGCTTTTTATTACTTGGGGACCATACGCCGCTTTTCATGGAATGGCACGGAAGTGTCACATTGAAGGTTCCATGATAACCGCCGTATGAACACATCTGCGGATGTTTCTAAATTCAAAATTTTACTATTTCACGTTTAAATGTTGAATTCTGCTTAAGCCAGTGCTAGGGGGCGTGGACGGTAACTTGCACTTTTCCAGTACCGTCCATGAACAGGCTCAATCAAACCGAGCCTGCAACATTTTCAATTTTGCCGTGTTGGGCTTTCTTTAGGGATTCTGTATTTATCTATTTTCAATGATTGTGTTTATATTTGCCGTATAGGCATGTTATATCAAAACATAATTTCCCCCGACTCAACAGTTACAGAGTACTGCACTTTATTTAAGCATTTTAGCTTAAAATGAAAACTTATTTTCCTAACTTTTGTTATCAAACAGAAACAGTTTTTCTGATTTTTAGTAACAGTGATATTGACCTTGAATCTAATGGTTTTTAACAAAACCTCAGTCAGGTCTCCATAACGCTTGCAATAAACACTGTACCAAGTTTGATTATTACAAAATCTTCTCCCTCACTCTAGTAACTGTCCAGAAACCATTTTGAATCACATTTATTGAGTAGTGGCGACATAAAGGGATCACTTCTCAGTCGTCTGTCTGTCCGTCCATCCGTCACAAAACTTATCCGGACTACTCCTCATAATTTACTAGTATAATTTCATCCAAACTTTACAGAAATAATCAGTACCAATCTAGTTGTGCATTTTGTCAGCATTTTCGGGTTCAATTATTTTTTTCTGAGTTATGGTCCGGATTACTGATCTTATACCACTAATGAAATTTCAATGAAACTTTACAGGATTGCTCTGTAGTTCAAGTATATTACTCGGGTTTCAGCTGGATTGATTTTTGGCCCAGAAATGGCCCTTGAATGAAAATGGTGTTAATAAAGTTTATCAGGACTACTCCTCTTTTACCATTAATGTAATTTCAATGAAACTTTACAGGATTGACTGGTCGGTCAAATACTTGTGCATAATTCACAAATTTTTCACTTGAATAATTTTCAGGTGAGTTATTGTCCTTGAATATAAATGTGTTTTGTCCTGTTAATGATTTTTTGGGTCTTCTGCTACACAGTAGCTGCAACATGCGATTGGCTACTGTAAAACACTTATTATTCGCGAGAAATTTATTTTCGCTAATATTCGCGAGTTTTCTAAGACGCGAATTCATATTTCTCGCAAATATTTCACTTTGTCTATACACTTGTCCGAAAACGAATACTCTCCGAAAAGGCGTACACATGGATATATATATCTGCGAAAAGTATCGAAACCAGTTCTTGTTACATCATGAAGTCATTCAAGTGTTGCAGCATATACATATCGTACAGGTTACTAGTATGATATATGTACCTGTAACAATTTGGTATTATTGAGGAATTGGAAAAAAAACTTCTTCTCTGCACATTACCTGTGTCAAGGAAGGTAACTGTGACTTGCACTAGAATTAATTTTAATGGTATTTCTACAGATTTTTCTAATTAATGTGAAAATTGTTAAGCACCTGCGAGTTGTTTGTAACATTACTATTTATTGTATCCTATTGTATTTTACTACAGATTAAGCCGGAGGGTAAACATAATCGTTGACAGGTTAGGCAAATTACAGTACCGTTTAATTGATTTTCGTCTGCTTGCCTTTTAATGGCTAATTAGAGAAACTTAACAATACATGACAAACACAGTGAACACATATCAAATAATTATCAAACTTTATTGACATATTTTTAGACAAGACGGTTTCACTTAACAAGAATATTAGCAAGCTATCAGAAAAATCGATACAGATATAAATGCATTTGTCGCACAATAAACGACGCAAAGTTAGTGAACGGACAGGACAGAAAATATCCGAATGACATCGGGTTTCCGGTTTCACATTTTTTGGGAAGACGCGAATTCATGGTGACGCGAAATAATTATTTAGGACATTTTGCCTCAAATTCGCGAAATAAGGTTCTCGCGAAAAATAAGTGTTTTACAGTATCATGAGGCGACGCATAGCATCACTAATGGCCTTTGTTCTACATGTAGCTTGATTACATAATCTCGTTCCGAACTCTAGTTATCATCCGGAAACCATCAGACTGTAAGACAGATGTTCTTCTTGAGGTTATCCCTTTCAAATTCTTTTATCTCTTAAAGCCCAAAAACATTGTATTTTCTACCATAAGCATTCTTTCCCCCTACATGTACAGTATGTATGGATACAGATATTCAGTAGGGGATTAATAACATGCCAGAGGAGACAGCACACTGGACGTAAATAATGCTGTCAGTAAAAACAAAGGGTATATATTTACTTGAGTGATGATAAGAAATCAGGAAATTGACAAAAAGGTCAGATGTGGCCTGTCAATGAGTAATGTAAATGTCGAATTAGCAATCATATCAACTAGATCGGTTTTATAATTATGTATGCAAGAATATGATTTGTTTAAGACACATTTCTAAGTCATCACTACAATGTGTACTGAACACACATGCTCTATAAAACACATAACTTTAGATCTTTGTTAACCAGAAACTGTTAAATCAATTTGTGAGGTCTTAATCGCAACTCTAAGATTTGAGTATCCTTTCAACTAACAGTAGAATATATGCCATTTATGCAAAATATGATAATCACAAACCTTTTATTCTGACAATGTTGCTTCCCCTTTGATCAAGATTCTGATTTCTGTCTTGGATGCCATTATTTGCCTCACAAATATAAGTACCACTATCTTGAAGTTTTGCATTTTGTATTTCTATGACACCATCTGTTGAATTAAGTACTTTAGATATAACCACAGGTCCCCATTTATGTACAAGAGACGAGAAATGATAAACTTCAGGCCTTCCTTTAGGTTTACATTGAACTGTGAAGGTGTTGTTTTCAGTTGGATTCCGGTTACTTACATTTACAATGATATCTGGTGCATCTATTTGTAAACAAGAAATGTATTATAGTGTATTTGTATGTTATATCATTAATTAAAGATTATAACATCATAACCATCTGAATGCAGATGCATGTTGTCATTGAGTCAGAGCCTTTTTTCATTTTGTTTTCTTTACTTGTATATGTATTGTTTTAACATTATTTATTAAAGTTTGATTGTTAAGAAACCTAATTACTGTAAAACACTTATTTTTCGCGAGAACCATTTTTCGCGAATTTGAGGCAAAATGTCCAAAATAACTATTTCGCGTCAACATGAATTCGCGTCTTCCCGAAAAATGTGAAACCAGAAACCCGATGTCATTCAGATATTTTCTGTCCTTTCCGTTCACTAACTTTGCGTTGTTTATTGTGCGACGAATGCATTTATATCTGTATCGATTTTTCTGATGGCTTGCTAATCTTCTTGTTAAGTGAAACCGTCTGTCTAAAAATATGTCAATAAGGTTTGATAATTATTTGATATGTGTTCACTGTGTTAAAGGTTCACTGATTAGCCATTCAAAGGCAAGCAGACGAAAATCAATTAAACGGTACTGTAATTTGCCTAACCTGTAGTAAACGATTATGTTTACCCTCCGGTTTAAACTGTACTACAATACAATAGGATACAATAAGTAGAAATGTTACAAACAACTCGCAGGTGCTAAAGTATTTGTACCAATTAGAACAATCTGTAGAAATACCATTTAAATTTGGTGAGACGCATTAATTTGTTTATACTTAATTCTAGTGCAGGTCACAGTTACCTTCCTTGACACAGGTAATATGCAGCGAAAACGTTTTTTTTTTTTCCAATTCCTCAATAATACCACTTTGTTAAAGGTAAATATTTCATACTAGTAATCTGTACAATATGTATATGCTGCAACACTTGAATAGCTACAAGATGTAACTAGAACTGGTTTCGATACTTTCCCGCAGATGTATATCCATGTGTACGTATTTTCGGATAGTATTCATTTTCGGTCAAGTGTATAGACAAAGTGAAATTTTCGCGAGAGATATGAATTCGCGTCTTAGAAAACTCGCGAATATTAGCGAAAATAAATTTCTCGCGAATAGTAAGTGTTTTACAGTATCTTATTACTGTTTTAAACAATCTCAAATATTCTGATGCCATCTGACTTAGTAGGGTTCAAACCATTATCACTATGTCAATGTTCACCTTTTGAAATAGTTTAAAGGGACTCCACTGATGTTTAAAGCCTTATACATAACATTTGAATTTCTAACATAAATGGGTTGGGGCTCTTTAAACAGAAACATATGCAAAGAAAGTAAAGAAATTTACTTTGAAATAAATTGAAAATCGTATTTATATGCTTTTCTTAGCCCGATTTGAGTGCAACACGTTTAAACAATTTTCATTTTTGGTCATTTTTTAACAATTTGAATAATTATTTTGGAAAAACGAAATGCACAAATAATCTGAAATTTTGCACAAAGATTAGTGGTCTAAATGTACATCAAATAGTACATTATCTAGAAAAAACAATTTCAGTCCCATCATGTCAAAAAACCTCAGTGGAGTCCCTATAAAGTAAACATAGTCATGTAAAATGAATGAACCATTTCAACAGCATACACTTGATTAAAACCATTTAAAGGAGATCCATGAAATCCTATCATCCACCTAAGATAAATAAAAAGAAAATATAATACGCCTATAATATTTTTAATGCACAAGAAAGTAGTAAGGGTAAAGGGAATACAAGTGTTACACACTTACAAATTTAAGGAGACATTTTCTTCAAAGAATGCTACTGTGGCCTCCTTTAAATGTTATGAAAATTCTATTGTTCTCTTAAGACCTATCTACAGTTAGATGACATGGCCCCTTTTTGTTGTCTGTAGTACAAACAGGTAAACGGACGGACAAAAAAGACAGCTGATATACGTATCCTTGGGGAGCATAAAACAATGAATTGGTTAATAAAACAAACCTCAATTAATGGGCAAAGAAATTAGTTGAAAAAGTAAAGGCATTCAAGCAGAAACTGTGTAACATAAACAAAACACTTTTATCCCAATGACTGATTTTTGTTTTGCCAAAAAAATGACATTTTCACTCAGTAAAGGAAGAGGGAGATGAAATGTTAATGAAAATTCATTTTTGAAATAGTTCTGAAACTTGAGCTTGTATAACCTTCGCCACGAGATATGACCTTTTGACCTACTCCTTCAATTATCAATATCTGGTATTGTAATGATCATAATTATTAGATTTTTAAAGAAGTATGTCAATTAAAAATCTTAAGCAGAGCAGAGATCGTTGGCTGTTACCAGTATTATATTGCTGTACTAATTACCGTATTTCAGGTTACTTTCGTGTTCCACAAATTTCGCGAATTTTGAGGTTATATGAATTTAAAAGAATATAATTTTCGCGATTGTACACGTTTCTTTTGTCACGTTTTTCTCGTTATAAAGAGAAACCACTCTTTTTGTCAGACATTTATTGATTTCACAGTTAAAACTTTGTTTTCAATTTCCCTATTGACGTATCGGTTGCATATATGTATTCGGTACATCACACTTATTTTCTCATCTCATCATATTTTTTACATATTATTATCAAGCTGTCTATGTGTGCAAGGTATGAATTAAATTTTTATCTTATTTAATTAGAAAATAAGTTAAATAAGCGTTAACAAAAATATCTGTTTGCTGATTGAATCACTTATATACTAAAGAAAAAGTAAAAAAAACACAAAAAAACATTTAATTCTTAACAACCATTAATATCGAAAATTGATATTTTAATAAATTGAGATGTAGGTATACAATGAAAAATTCATAAGACTTAACTGGATAACAAATCAAAAGCAGAAAAGAAAGTTAAAGGAATTCGCAAAATTGAAAGGAAATTTGAGGACTCTATTTTTCACGATATTCATTGCACGCGAATACAGCAAAAATTAGATACTTGCGGGAAAAAACTGATATACGGTGTAGTAGTTTACTTAAGGTGCATATTTTAATTCAAAAGAGGATTCTGATTTTGTCTCTTCAACATATGATACTGGCTGACATTATCAAAAAGTTAACACTAAACTTAACTTAAAACAACTTAAAACAACTTGCAGTTAACAGTAACATTCAATTCGTCTTCTTTAATAAAGTTATGACTTGGATAGTGAGTTGATGTTGCTGTAGCTCTACATGTGTATTTCCCATGATCTGTTCTATCTATATCATCAAACAACAAAGTAGGACCTCTTGACGGTTGTCCTACCCAATCTACATTTGGGTTAGGGTTACCAGATGCATTGCATGTAGCAGACAATGTTTGACCCTCATCTTTTGTTGTGGTATTAACTTGTTTACTATCCACAAGTATCTGTATTATTGGAGAATCTGCATTACATAGAAACATTTGACAAATTTAAATAAAATAGATGTTTATTTGTTTAGATTGGTCTATACACTAAGTTAATTTCATTTTTACAAACCTTTGCCATAAATATAAAGGACTGTATCCGATTTATGAAGAGACATGGATATTTTTGCAGTTGGTCTTTACCCTACCGGTAATTAAACTTTACAAACCTTTAAAGAGTTAAATATAAACGAGTTGTTTAAAGCAATGGTCAAAACAAGAAATATATATGATGCGTAAAAGCCAATAAATCATCAAATAGAATTATTATTATGCTAATGGAAACAATTACTCATATAGAAATCTAATACTGGCTCTTGTTTAGACAGGAATATCTAGATCAAAGCTAACTTTTTAGAGCAGTAACAAGACACTATGACGTATCTTCTGGGCAGTCAACAGAGTTTCAAATATATTACTTCTAACACAATACATGTTTCTCAGGAACAAAATGGCTCTAAATCCCTCATCTGAGATGCATTGCTAGAAGAGGTCAATTCTTCAATGCATTGGTCTAGACACTTTTGACCATTTTTAATATTTGAAAATGACTGCTAACAAATGCTACATTCCAAATATCTTTAAGAGACATTGGCACTGTAATTTCACAGAAGAAGTTTTAAATCTACTTACATTAATTGAGCCCTTACTACACTGGGCTTATTTTTTTCTCAGAGGCTAGATTAAGACAAAAAGGACCAGAAGGTGAGGTCACATGCGTATGTATCAACAGAAATAAATCTGTGAAGTTTTTCAAAACTACAAAATATGATAAATGCAAAATTGATATAGGGATGGTCTGTTATAGGTTATTTTTTGTGTCCGCCTGGAACATTTTCATCGATAAAGATATGCGGGCGATTCACAAATGATAGTTGATTTACTTGGGCCTGACTTAGCATCATACCCTTAACAAATCATGTTAGCCTTTGACTCCAAGTGTGACCTTAGGGTAAGGGACTAAATCTTGAGCAAGACACATTTTCCTGCTATTATTAACATATGTGCCAAATAATTTCAAAACCAATAGATTACAAAAAAGTTAAGGATCAGACACAAAATAAACTCTATAACACACCGAGGTAAGCTTTGATCCCAAGTGTGACCTTGGTCTTGAATGTAGGGGTTTTATTGTTGCGCATTACATGTCCTCCATTTCTTGTGAACATTTGTACTAAATAATTTCAAAATACTTTGAACAATAAGAATACATTTTTATGTAATAAACAGACGAAAATCAATGCTGTGATGCCAGTATTTATTTGATGACTTCTTGGTTTGTTATGCACCACCATTTTCCTGTTTTTAAAACAAAGCCTCAGATTTTTATTACAAGTATAAAAAATTATGAAATCATTCTTACATTCCACTTGTAATAGAACTTGTATGGACTGGATCTGAAGACCTTTCTTCTGTGTAAATAAATTCTTCAACTGACAACTTACTGGACTTCTATCAATTTGATACGTTAGTTTAGGTAACTTTAGCTTCCTTGTATCAGCAACATCAGGTGTACCATATTTTTTGGACCATGTTGCTGTAGCTGTAGGATTACCATAATCAGATGTGGAACAATAAATACTCTTTCCTGTCTGACCTTCCAGGAATGGAAAACTATCATTCTTAATTCTAGGCTGTGACGGAGGCCCTTGAAATATTAAAAATAACACATTGATCAATATGTTGTCAATATTTAATATTTCTACAGCAATATAATGACTATTTCATGATCATATATATTTTTAACATCAAAATAACGTTCATGCAATCTTCAAGTAAAGTTGTGTTTGATTTTTATTCATGTTTTAAGTTATTCAGTTAACATCTTTACCTGTATATTTTAACTATATTAAATAAAAGGAATCCAACAAAATGAAATTCAGATTGGGTTGTGTGAAAAGGCATTTACTCATTTTAGGACACTCGCTTCAATAATGGAGCAAAATATGTAAATATATGCAGATTGATATAGGTGATTCTGTTTTAATTAAGTCCCACATTTATAAATGATCAACAACAAATAAACATACAAAAAGAGAACAAAAAAACAGCTTGATTTAAGGCAGTGCACTCAATAATTTGTTAGAACAATAAGGATTTATATAATGAATATTTTTTGGAAAAAGCTGAGAATTAACTTCTTGACATCTATAAACCTGATTTGATTAAAATCCTTAATTTGTTTGTTAATTTAAATACATTGTGTATACTGTTACAATGTATACATTTTTAAAAGACACCTTCGGTAGAACATTGTTGTTAAGCTTACTCCCCTTTATTTAATACACACATGTATTCTTCCCAAATTGCTGTTGTTGCTGTTGTTATTTTTTACATTAAGTAATACTTTACCTTTTAAAGTTATCATAACCATAACTGAAGACACAGAAATATAATTGTTTTGATATGTCACCAAAAATGCTATATGAATATAATTAAATGGTATATCATGTTATTATGTTATTTGAAGCCAATATTTATGTATCAGAAACAATCAGTACTGATAGCGTTATTTTGGATCAATTTTGCAACTAGGTTTGATCTATAAATGAATAAGTTACTCTTTGAACTTGAATAAGCAAAATCTTTACATGTTTTAAATGAGAAAATATGTATCAATGACATAACTAACAGTTATCGAGCACCGTTTTCTTTGTTTTACAAAGATGAATGAATTTAAATAATAAGCAAAATCAAGCGTATGACACGTTTTGCCTAATAAATTTCACTGGAAATTTCTTAAATATGGGTTGCTATTTACCTTATTCATTTACATGTTGCAAATGCTGGATATTGCAAACACTTATCTCAATCATAATTTACATGGACAGTCCAGAACATTGTCTACATCAATAAGCAAACAAAGCACATCTTAAATTAGTCTGACACAAACAGTCATTTATTCCCTAGTAAAAATTCATTTAATTGTCAAGTAATTGATCTGTCTCGCACCTCTGCAGTCTCCATATGGGCTGATAGTTAAGCTAATTGCACCCTCACATTTTGGGATAAAATATTTTTGACAAATTGGTTTCTCTCTGATATCTTGAAAGAACAAAAACATGGGAAACACGGCAAACACTTGCTAAACATTAAGACATTGGTGGTTACCTATTTAAGTTTAAGTTTAAGAGAGATTTCCGGTCCTTAAATATCGTTCAGCCACGGTAGGGAATCACGTGACTTTTACGGCTACGCGTACAGACAATATGGCGGCCTAAAAACCTCGCTTCACATGTGTTTTTCAGGTAATTCTTTATTATATCCCTTTTACTTACATACGAGACCTGTTGCAGCCTACGCGGAATAAAGAATTGTTGCCGCCTATACCTTAGTATCCACCCCTGTGCTCATAGCTTTTACAAACACTCAAAAATTCAACAGAAATTTTCAATGTGAACAATTATATTTCGGGTAACATTCACGCAAAATTTGTATTTTTTATGAATTTGATTAAACTACGTCGAGTTAGCAAAGAGAAAATGTTCATAGAATTTCTTTACTTGAAAATGTAAATATTAGGCATGTTAAATGTTGACTGGTCATTTTCTATTCCAATACATGAGAGAAAAATTATTTGGGTAACTCCCACGCGTACTTTTATTGTTGATAACTCCCACGCAATATTTTATGTGCAGGCAATATCTATGCAGGTTATAGCCTAGATATTGATTGAACAAAATCATGATTGATGCATTTAGCCTAAAACGTTCATAGAACTTTGAATAATATTAAAAATACCGCCAAAAGGTCCTGGATAGAATAAAGCCCCTATGGATAGCAGAATACATACTCACGCGACTATATTAAATGAAGTTTCGATATAGATGAATTAATCGCAGAAATTAAAATATAAGTCTCAATTATAAGAAGGAGGTCGATTTCAGTTTAAGCACAATTACAGTTGTCTTTTTTATAGTTTGCAGATATGGACGGTTCCAGCTCGGATATTGTTTGTGGATAATGTTGGACAACATTTGTCTTAATGACCACACAAACTGGCTACTCGGCACGGGACCTTGTAAATGTTGTGCCAAATCGAAACGTGACAGGTATGGCATTTTATGTTATTCGTTATATTAAGATTTTAAAGACATTCAAGTCATTTTATCACTTAGTCTTTTATGTAACCAACATTTTTCAAATTAGTGTCTGTATTTAACATTATAATGTTGTGTTTTTTTTAATCTAAAGCATAAAAGAAAACAAACTAAAGAATATTAGAATTCACAAACTAGGAAATAAAATCTAGAGGACTTATGTTTGAATGTCATTTAAATATCAACATTAAAACCCGTAACGTTTCCGATTTGCTGGGCTATAAAATGTTTTACCACAACATTTATATGGACCTGTGCCGTGTAGACTGTTCATATGGTCAATATTTGAGACCTATCCGTGAATGAAATGTTTCCTACATTCATCACAAACAATATCCGAGAAAGAACCTTCCATATCTGCAAAATATGAAAAATGACAGCTGTAATTTTACTAATAAAAACAGAAATACATAACCTCCTTCTAATATTTTAGACTTTTGTATCAAAACGCGACCTTATTGAATGATTTGGGTTTGGTAGGCCTTATGCGAAGTTATTGCTGTCCTTGGCAATTTATTGCGAAATTATTGCTGTCCTTGGCAATTTATGATTTTACAAGCCATGCCTTTTTGAAATTTATTTATCATATTATTGTAACCTATAAGCAGATGAAGTGTTGTTCGCCCCATATAATTTACGCCCCAAGACGATTCGTCAATTTAGCTGTATTAATTTTATATCTCAGTGATAGTAAAATTAAATGTGAATTAGTTTGAAAAATACATTAAATCCATTGCATTATCAAAACAAATATTGATTAAACTGTTTGAGGTTAAATAATAAAGATGAGAGTTAAATTTTAAGTTTAATTGCCGTGAATTTATGGGGAATAATAAGTCTATTTTATATTCTAGATACTGGTCCTGGCTGAAATTTAGAGTATTACAGCTGTAGCTTCTATACCATAAATTTAACATGGAAAGGACTCATCTTGGGAAAATGCTGACGTGACTGATGGGAGCAGTTTTTCTTACCAATCATAGACCAGACTTAAATAGCTTCTTGTTTAAAAAGTTTTTGTTGTTTTTTTTTGTACATAATTTACTGTCAATATGAAACTTCAGCTGTATCTTAATTTCTATGCTTTTTTCTTATGTAAATCTTAGAAGATAAGCATTTTAAGATAAAACAATTCACTAAGTTGATTAATTATATCTAATTTGAGATTGACCAAGTCAATTTTAACTACATGTTGTAACTTCTTATTTTATTTGCAGAAGCAGTAGAAGTATTCAAACACCATCATAAAACACTTAAGACATACCCAGAGAGCTCTAGAAGAAGTACTAGTGGTAGATTGGAACAGATTGTAGCTTAATTGTTAAACTAAAAGGACCTCTTAAATCGTTTGAATTTAAGCTACACTTGAACTGTAGTTTTGAAATAAAATAGCTGAAGTATTTAATAGTGTCTTGAATTTTTTTGTTAAACTCTGTTACAGTTAGAATTAAAGTATGTTGAAATGACATTGAAACTTCAACGTTGTGCCAACGTTGAACTTCAACGTTTTTTTAAACTTACTGTTTAATCACCCTAAGGATATGTTGCCTGCTTTTTAACTTTGTCTTTTGACCTCTTATCTGTGATACGCAGGCTTCATAACCTCTGATCCCCTTTCAAAATTCCATTTTATTTAGTTCCGCCCATTGTTTTCTCGTTTAGGGCACACGCTTTCTATAACTTGGGGACCATGCGCGGCTTTTCATGGAATGGCACAGAAGTGCCACGTTGAAGTTTCCATGATAACCGCCGTACGAACACATCTGCGGATGTTTCTTAATCCAAAATTTCACCATTTTCATGTTTAAATGTTGAATTCTGCTGAAGCCAGTGCTAGTGGGGCGGGGGCGTGGACGGTACATTGCACTTGACAACCGTCCATGAACAGGCTCAATCAAACCGAGCCTGCAACATTTTCAATTTTGCCGTGTTGGGCTTTCTTTAGGGATTCTGTATTTATCTATTTCAAATTCGAACATAAATCTAACGTTATTTCAACGTTGAAATCTGACCATACTTCAACGTTGTTCACCGTTGATGTGCCTGCTGAATTTCTTCTATCAAGGACCTATTGGCGGTATTTTAATATTATTCAAAATTATATGAAAGTTTGATGCTAAATGCATCAATCATAATTTTTTTCAATCAATATCTAGGCTATAACCTGCATAGATATTGCCTGCACATAAAATATTCTTATAATTGAGACTTATATTTTAATTTCTGCGATTAATTCATCTATATCGAAACTTCATTTAATATAGTCACGTAAGTATGTATTCTGCTATCCATAGGGGCTTTATTCTATCCAGGACCTTTTGGCGGTATTTTTAATATTATTCAAAATTCTATGAAAGTTTGATGCTAAATGCATCAATCATGATTTTTTTTCAATCAATATCTAGGCTATAGCCTGCATAGATATTGCCTGCACATAAAATATTGCGTGGGAGTTATCAACAATAAAAGTATACGTGGGAGTTACCCAAATCATTTTTCTCTCGTGTAATGGAATAGAAAATGACCTGTCAACATTTAACATGCCTAGTATTTACATTTTGAAATAAAGAAGTTCTATGAACATTTTCTCTTTGCTAACTCGACGTAGTTTAATCAAATTCATAAAAAATACAAATTTTGCGTGAATGTTACCCGAAAAATAATTGTTCACATTGAAAATTTCTGTTGAATTTTTGAGTGTTTGTAAAAGCTATGAGCACAGGGGTGGAAAATAAGATATAGGCGGCAACAATTCTTTATTCCGCGTAGGCTGCAACAGGTCTCGTATGTAAGTAAAAGGGATATAATAAAGAATTTCCTGAAAAGCACATGTAAAGCGAGGTTTTTAGGCCGCCATATTGTCTGTACGCGTAACCGTAAAAGTCACGTGATTCCCTACCGTGTCAGCACGACATTATTGTTGTGCTTGTGGTATTTTTAGTTTTAACTTTTCGGCATTTTCTAGTTGAGTGGTTCCAATATTCCTTGACTAATGTTGAATCACCTTTAGGATATGTTGCCTGCTTTTTAACTTTGTCTTTTGACCTCCTATCTGTGATATGCAAACTTCATAACCTCTGATCCCCTTTCAAAATTCCATTTTATTTAGTTCCGCCCATTGTTTTCTCGTTTAAGGCACACGCTTTCGATAACTTGGGGACCATACGCCGCTTTTCATGGACTGGCACGGAAGTGTCACATTGAAGGTTCCATGATAACTGCCGTATGAACACATCTGCGGATGTTTCTAAATTCAAAATTTTACCATTTCATGTTTAAATGTTGAATTCTGCTTAAGCCGGTGTTAGGGGGCGTGGATGGTAGTTTGCACTTTCCAGTACCGTCCATGAACAGGCTCAATCAAACCGAGCCTGCATTATTTTCAATTATGTTGTGTTGGACTTTCTTTGGGGATTCTTATTTTCTCTATTTGGTTAAACAGTAGAACTGAACTGTTATTTATTACAAAATCACAATAGTTTGTGCATGATTATATGCTTGAATTTTTATTTTTGCATGCTTATACGTGTGATTTCAATGATTTATTTACGCACCTAATCTGGAGCCCTGTAAAGGCATTTAAAACTTATTCATTCCATTTGGACTATAATCTTGTAATTAAAGTTACAAAATATAACAATATTTGAGAGGTTTTACTTTGATTTTTATAAGATGTGACATCGCCATTGGTTACACCAAAACCAGGGTAAAATAATAGCTTAATCTATGTGAAATGCAAATGTTAATATACAATTGCTCTGTTGATTGCATTTACCCTGAGCGGTAGTGCTTTAATGATTTACCATTAGAAAAAACAAATGTTCCCTATACTGATAACTGAAACTAGTCTATCAATACAAATAATACATTTCATGCCAGTTTACCTAGATATCAAGCAAATAAAAACAAAAAAAAATATTTGATGATACTTTGAAATTAATGATATTTTAACTGTTTTCTGCTATTATTTATACTGGTTGTCATTTTATCAATTGTAAGTGTCTTTTCACAAATGAGTGAATCAAATAACGGAATTCAAAACTTATTTAATGAAACTATAAAAAAACCAACATATATCAGATTGATTTTAAGAACGTTTGGCCTAAAAAATTTACTTACAATATACAGTCATCTTTTCTTGAGCTTTAACTACACTTTGACCAGGTATTGCAGTTTCACAATAAATTGTTTTGTTGTTATCCATTCGGTTGGCAGTAAATGTTACTATACTTGTTACAGATTTAAGATCATTTCCATGACTTTGTTCTGTATTATGTACAATAGTCAGTGTAAGAGTTTGTAACTTCCATGTAACTATAGCAACAGGTCGTGTTTGAGAGGAAGTACATTGATATCTTATTTGGTCGCCTTCTAATTTTTCTGATGTCAGGTCTGTGATTGTAGGAGTAGTAGCTAATTCTGAAAACGGGTAAACTATTACCAAATACTATTGTCAAAATGTTTCATGTTCTATCAATATCACATGTACAGTTACAGATTTATCATATATTAAAAACTAAACGTATCAGAACAACAGGGGAAGAACCTCTTATGGATCTCAAAATTGAGTTTCAGTAAAAACTATATGTGGTTTTCCGCTGATCCAGATGTGCTGTATAACATCAGTCCGTTTAGTGACATTTTCTTCATATGCATTGCATGCTATGGACATACCAAAACCCACGACGGATGTTTATGTCAGCGAGGACTGCATTAAAAATCCGGAACGTACCCTATGGTTGACTTTTGCCTCTGACACACATGTTGTTACAGTTCACATCTGGATCAGCGGAATTTCAATGTTAAGATCCATATGGCGTCCACCCCCGTGAGACTATATCCCATTTTTCCTCTTTGTTATCTTAATTTTTTATGTAGTATCTATACCATATTTTTTTTGGTAGTCTTACTTCATAATAAGCTGAAAGAGAGGTTTTGCTATTCATACAACAATATAAAATGCTGCATCAATCCTATTCTGTAATGGCAAACTCTTAATAACTTTTGCATTTGAAAGTTTGTATATCTTTCATGCTATTTATAATTCTTCTGCACAATACTGTCTATGAACAGGCTCAATCAAGCTGTACATACAACATTTAAAATTTTGCCGATTTGAGCCTGCTTTTGGTGCTCCCTGTTTTTCTGTTTTCTTACGCTATTAGATAGGATTGCATTTATATCACTGAACAACAATGCACATCAATTATACTTTAAATGATACCAAGGTAACAAAGGCGACATATACTGATTATCCATTCAAATCAACATATATTAGTGGAGATATTTCTTTGCTGTCAAGTTTATCTAAATGAAAAATATAGTAACTGTTAAAATGGCAAAGAAAATATTAAAATTTTACCTTTCACATAAAGAGGGATTTTATAAGAAAATACATCTGGATTTCCTGTCTGTGAAGCTTTACAATAAACGTGTTTGTTATGGTCGGAATTAACTGGAGTAAATGTTAATGTAGACAGTGTAACATTCTCCTTCTTCTTCACTTCATTTCCAATATACCAGCTGATTACAGCTGTTGGTCTACTTTCACTTGCTGTACATGTCAATGTTTTACGAACACTATTTGTTACTTCTAGTATTCCTGCTAG
This sequence comes from Ruditapes philippinarum, assembly GCF_026571515.1. NCBI lineage: Eukaryota > Metazoa > Mollusca > Bivalvia > Venerida > Veneridae > Ruditapes > Ruditapes philippinarum. The sequence continues at coordinate 56,285 of NW_026866585.1, forward strand.
TATAGTGCTGCCGTCTTTTAGTGTTACATTAGCTACCTTAACTGAAATAAGAAAAAAAAGACAAAATCAGCTTGATAATAGGATTCAGCTATTAACCATTGTTAAACAAAGTATTCACAACATAGGTTAGATTAAGTAGGTTTAGATTTTCTTTTTATTCCCATTAATTTCACAGAATAATAGTTTTATTTATGCTTTGTTTGATCACCTACCCTATCGTTTACAGAAATGATTTTATTCTTACTTTATACGTGATTTTACATTATTTGGACCAGTAGTTACGTTCAATTATGAAGGCATGTAAAAGATTTCAGTGACTGAACAGTTCTCAACATTTTGTTCCTCGTTGATTTTTTTTTCTTTCTAGACTTAGGGGTTGCGTTCATTGAACGCCGCCCTTCCTTGTGGATCTTGCTTTACTTTTTTAGCTTTTAACACAAGGACGAAATTTTAATCAATTATCATATCAATCATTTGATTTAAATTACTTCGATTTTTGTTATTATATGTTGTTTTTCTCCAAACTTACTCTTCGAGTAGCTTGCTTTCAACATGTTTGTGTTAACGTCACACCAACACATAGGTCACATGGCGATGTTCAAGCTTTACTTGGGAGGAAGATCTCAGGTTCACTTCCATTTCCGTGCATTATTTCAGACTCTTTGACAAACAAGAAATATGTGATAAGGCATTCGGGTACTATATTTATTTGATTATGATTTATGTTTAAATGCTAATGTCGTCCTTCTTATTCTACAACATAAGGACAAAATTCTAATCAAATACCTCGATGATGCGCTACAGAGAACTATCCATCTTAAATAAGTTTAAGCAAGGTTTATATAATTACTGCATCGACTCAAAACTATATTATATTACTTTACACCATTGAAAAAAAAAGAATATACTTTATATATAATACTCGGGATAAATTAGATACTATGATATATCAGTTAAAATGTCGATTGATGTGTTCTGTTATATTTTGTCATAATGATATTAAGTCGAGAATATAAATCATGTTTCCAAAATATATTCACAAAACCATTTGCATTATTGTCGAATAAAATTAGCAATGATGATAAAATCGATATACATGTTTTATTCAAATAATTTATACATTGTGTATGAAAATATCAGCTAGAAAAAAAATAAAACTATTAAACAAACATGTATTATTGTTTTTGTCGCAACCGATACATGATTTATACCTTGCATGCGAGAAAATTCATAGATTATATAATAGAAACAACCAAATAGAAATATGTCAATATATTTAAGGTACAGTTCGAATGTTTTATATTAAATACTTTGTAATTTGTGTAACCTTTCAGAACGATTTAACATTTGAGGAAGTCGGAAAAACATAATTTTATTTCACTGAATGATGATGTGTAGCTGCATTATTGTTTTGTCTTTTTTCTTTGTTGAGGTCATCATACCATGATTTTCTATCATATTCCTTTAATTCAATACTTAGACAATTTATCAAGAAATATCATTGAATGTCAACTAAAATTTAAATAGAGTTGGCTTAGTTAGCATTACAGGACATATTTATAAAACGCATTGAGAGAACTAAGAGAGGTGAGCCGCATAAATGCATGCATTTAATAAATCCTCTGAAAAAAGGCTCCAACAAACTTATTATATAATAAAGTGAAGTACATCGTTGAAATATAGCCTAAAGTTTACGGAATAGCCATACCTTGTATATATATGACCACTGAGTTGCTGTTAATCAATTTTGGTAACAGTGTTTCAACAACACATTGGTATTTGTCTCCCTCATTTTGTTTAGTTACTTTCTTTATTGTCCATGTATATTGTTTACTTCTAGGACAACTGTACTCATATAAACTGGTGTCTACAGGTATTATAAGAGGTTTGCATTCTGCATTTATTGTACCAAGGATAGCAAAGTTACTTTCATTTGTCTTCACCCTCTTCCATGTAAAACTTGTTACGGTTTCATCACCAGTGTATGTACATGTTAATGTAAGGGAACTATTCTCTATCACACCAGGTGATGATGGTGATAATACGACTTCTGCAAACACAACAGCTGAAATAAATTTAACATAGTGTAAATTGTACAGATTATTGTTTGTTACTTAAGAAACCTTATAACCAACATACTCTTTTATCATATTATGTGTATGTTTTGTTATGTGTCATGTATATTTATTTAATAAAATGAATCTAAAAGGTCTTACCTGAGAGTGCTAAGACATATATAAAAGCTATTATTGGAGGGGACAGCATTGATTTATCTCCATATGACATTTTTTAAACGACACCTGACACAACTAATAAATCCTTCTTTAAGATAATCGTGTATATAATTTATACATGCAAATGTAAATGAATGTCCCACATTTATTTTTCTTCCTGTTTACTTGACTTTGTAAAAGGCGATAACTATATGGTAACGTTTGACTAAACATTTACATCGATTTGGAGTGGCTCTCTGTTTGCAGTGTATAGTGTTAAACTGTTAATGTTTATACATACGTTTTTATAGATGTCACAGGGATGATTGTGATATGACATATTTCATGTCAGTTTTGCGTAAAATTGAATAGAATGTATTAATGTAATTATGTATGCTATGCATCATGAGGGTCCATTCGCCAGTAAAGGGGTAAAATGCAGCTTTTGCTGTCGAGTACGAATCCCGAATATATCACCGATCATACCCATAAATGGTACACTTTGAAGTACAAGGTGGTGCTAATGTACTTCCACCTCATTTCTACGAAATGCTGTCAATAAATATGAATTTGGATTTACCTGAGACAATATGAAAAGAGGAGGTAGGTCTGAAAAGGGGTATTATGCCAGCTAAGGGCCTGCCTTCAAACCGTCACTCTGTTCTAGGGCTCACGCACCCAGACACAATTTTCTCGTCGTCCGTAGTTACTTTGTAGAGCCTTCGGCTGAAAAAGAACATCGGCAGCTAAATTTATACAAGTTAAATCGTGCGGCCTTAAGCGTGACTTTGTGCCGAAGTGAGCATGCCAACCGGCCGTCTTAAAGATTTACACATTGCAGTGGATCTTCAGGTGAATAGAGAATATTGAGTAGAAACACATTTAAACTACGTTTAATCTAGGAGTTGAAGTAGAACAACTTTTTAATAGCCTTTTTAGTGACAACCATGTTTTATTTTAATGTTCACATTTTAACTTCCTGATCTGAAAGTGGTGCAATACAAACGCTATTATAACCTTATAAATCTAGGTATCGTATCGTTCTTTTTCTACATCACAAATACAAATGTATTTTGTAAACTTCTAAATTAACTGTCAGAAAAGGTAATGTTTAATTTAGAGAAAACGTTGTTGATAATATAAACGTTATATTGATCAAAATATTGCACAGAACGTGTGATTCATTTACAACTATAAGATTTCATTTGGTTTCAGAGCTGAGTGCATTGTACCAAAAATGTATTAATGGTCTAACTGTTTAAAGTATGTAAGGTTTTAGTTACATTACTTTCAGAAAATCACTTTGAAACGGTATTATTTCTCTCACAATCTGCAAATTAACAGTTTGTTTCTACTTTAAATAGTCAATAATTTGACATAAACTTTTCAAATAAAATTGAGATAAAGTAGTTTTGACGCAGTGGGAAACTTAACTTATACATGTATATGGTTACAATTGCTTACATTCAATTTCACTAGATATAGATAACGAAGTATTCATAAACCTAATTCATCACAGTCAAATACTAGAGAAGGCTTAGGTATAAGAGAAATAGACAAATATTTATTTTATAAATTGTACCTTATATAATCAATTTTAAAGACTGTACTAATTGCTGATAACTGGATTCGTTTTCAAATTCTTTCTAAATACTTTTTACAAAATGATAAAAGCACGCTTAATTGGCAGGATTGTAGCTTTAAATGGTACATGTATATTATCCTTATTATGTTTATAAATTATCAGTTATGCTTAAATTGGTTAAAATACAGTTTAACTACCTCTTATCTAGGGGTTAAAATATTTTACTGAAAGCTATTTCAAATTTGTTTTACATGCATAAAAGAAAGCTCAATTGACTACACTTCAACTTCCTGATCGCACTGTTGTAAAATATTAACGATAGTTTTTTTGTAAACAAACTTTTCATTTTACCAGTGCATGTACCGTTTATAGAAATGCTACGTGCAGATCACTGTTCATTTATCTGTTTTATTTATGTGGGATTTTTGAATACACTTATAGGTAAGTTCATTTACTATATTCACTTTTTACACATTTATGACATCATAAACATTAAAGTTTTAAATAATAACGTAAATGATATTCGAAAGCACAACAAGTAAGGTAAGAATATAATAAGATATCCCCGTCATATGAATTTACAATCATTTTATAGTAAAGTACATTATTTTGGGATATAATGATATTCATAGAATAGTTTGGCTGTATATGTAATGCCATGTTGATCAGTCATTTAAATCTATACAAATTACGATTTTAGGATTTAAGGTTAGTGAAGACATGCACATTTCTGTTTCAATTATTAAATTCATTTAATATAATTAGACCTTGAATGAACATGGTTTTAATATCAACACTGATTGTTTTGGCAATGCTGATTATGACAAATTTGATAAAAGACAAATAAAGAATGTCCAGTCTATATTTGGCTCTGCATACATTTTTGGTCATTATGATCATATTAAAGATCAGTACTCAATAACACACATTCAGACTTTTATAGACATCAAAGATTTTTGGGGTCTTTTTTAATATGTTTTGAGCCATAACTCGAAAATGCACGATCAGATTTTGAAGGTATTTAATGAAATGTTTGTTTCGTTACAATTAAACTTAACTTTTGCAAATACTGAGTATTATTCAAGTTGTTGCTTGCACTTTTTAATGCTCTAAGCAGTTTAACTTTTGAAACAAATATAAATTCGCAAGGCTTACTATTACAAATGCATAACAGAATATTCAGGACAGTTTAAAACGTCGATGTGAATGACGTTTTCCATACTGAGGGCTTTACTTTCCATTTGATAGCCCTTGCTTATTAGAAGAAAGGAGACTATTTGTGTTTCTAAACCATGAATTCTCTCTTGTTTAGTCATTCACACATTTGGTTTGTTCAGGCAATGTGTTTTAAGAATCTCTCGCTGTTCTTTTATCGAATACATGCAAAAGTCTCTAAGATATGTTCAATTAATTTTTTCATCATTTGCCAACAGCGAAGAACTCACCAGGCACACAATTCTTTATTAAAATATCATCTAAGGCTACAATGCCAATCTTCCAAGATAACGTTGTATACCTGCGTAGCGTTGTTACTATTATAGACAATTAATTGTTTATACTTTTTCTGTCATAAAAAACAAATACATGTCTAGCTTAACTAGCGGATTGAAGACTTATTTTAAGTCAAAAGGGTTCTATGATAAAGCAACCATCATTTAACCAAATAGTGTTTTATATGATTAGAAAAGCAATATTTCTATTAGTGATAAGAATGGTGTCATCAGCATGGGGTGTTCAGCAAAACTCTGTTATAAAAATATAGCGCGAAAGTAAATTTAATAATATATTGTATAATTGATATATCATAATATATATTATATATTTAATAACAGGTTTTTTATGCTGTAAACTGCAGTGTTATATTGTCAACTTCTCCTGCTACAGCCGCTGATGGAGAATCCTTTACATAAACATGTACATAAAGTGGCAGTGAAGGTGTGACTGGTTTTGCATGATTTTAAATGGTAATACAGATGGTGTTATTGTGCTACCAGCATGTACACCATTTGCCAATCCTGGTCCTCCTGATCCATTATTGTTTGAATATGCCTGCCTATCAGACAACAAATCATCATTTACAGTGAAACGTATTTCACTCAAATAAAATGGCGATAGATGGCAATGTGCAGTTGCTGCTCCTGGATATTTATACAGTTCTAATGTGACTATAACTGTGATGTTATGTTCATTAAACTCATGATGTTAGAAAAAGAATATATTATATATCTTACAACTATTTTTCCTTTTTCCTTTATGATCATTTTTGTTATAAATAGTATGTTCAGAAAATCGCTAAAGCTTTAAAATATCAGTAAATGAATTACAGAAAAACACATAACGTATTTACAGTGGCGGTAACCAATGTAAGTCTACAGTCACCAAGCGGCTCAATTACAGAACATATTAAAACAACGTTTTCCTGCAATACCTCCCCATCAAAGCCTACAGCAAATATAACCTGGTACAAGGAGTCTGACGGCGGTCAAAAGCAGACGATAACAAATGAAATATTTTCTACAACAGAGGATGTTGGCGATCAATTATATTAAAGTATAGCCCAAATAGGAGTGACAATGGATATGAAATATTTTTCTGCTCTGCTATTAATATTGGAGGAAGAACACCAATTACGTCAGCAAAGTTTAAAATGCTTGTTCAGTGTAAGTTATATCACAGTAAATTTACTTTCTTTCTTCACATCACATTTCTTGCAAAAGGTAGTTGTTTATTTTGATTCATTTTCAAAAACGCAATGTAATTTTACTAAATATGTATAATATAATGTATGCCTTTAAACCACATATATATTAAAGCAAAAATAAGTATGTCTTAAAAATATCCTGATAATATTGCGATAAGATAACACGTTGTTTACTTTACTTAATGAACATAGACTGCACTTGTTCAATTAAATGTCGAATATGATCAATTAGCGACATTGACAAGGGCCTGTTTTAACAATGGATTGCCTACAGTTATAAATGGAACCACAGTAACAAAATCAGTATTATGGATTGCTACAAGAGGTCCTGACAGATCGTGTACTTGTCAATGCTCACATCCTGTAACAGGGGTACAAACTGTTATTATCAACGTGCATGTTTTGTGATTTTATTTCTTTAGCTTGCTTGATTTATGGTATTCAAACACAAAGCCTCTTGTGCGACAGATTCTTGGCTTTTAGTGTTATACAATCTTTCCATGGGGTGGAGTTTGTTTTAACGCATTTTCTTCCTTCAAACACAAAGCCTGTGATATTCCAGATAAAAAAATAATCATTGTCGATCAGAACAAACTTAGATATTGAAAAGAAAAATGTTCAAAAACATATTTTAATATTCTAGATAAACCAGATATACCAAGCTTCGAAGTTTCTGGGAACGAAATTGATGGTTCTATCAGCTTTATTGAAGAAATACTAGGTTCTGTGATGTGTGAAAGTAATGGGAATCCTAGCCCAGACATTTATATCTCGACTTTTAAATGTTATAATGTATATACTGGAAGCACACTCACATTAAACCCTGTCCGGAGACAAGATGACGGTCAGTACACGTGTACAGCAAACAACACAATGGAACCATCAAAGGGATATCTCCAAATAGGAAGCAGTAGTTCTAAAGTAAAAATAAATGTTCTGTGTAAGTATTTTGTCCACTGTTTCAAAACCCTAAACACTTCAAATTTAGCTTGTAAACAGATAAATAAACTTTCAGAAAACGTAATGTTTAATTTAGTAAAAAATTGGTTTGGTTGATAATTTGTACTTTATTTTCAAAATTGGTTTATCTTTGAATATGATTGTTGTTCAATTACAAGTCACAATATGATTTAATCATTAAAAGACTAATATAATTGAATTATATAAGGAAAATGTTACATTACTCTCACTGATTGTAATCCGCATATCAACATTTTGTTCTTATTTTAAAGAGTCAATAATTCGATGATAAACTATTCAAATAAAATTAAGAAATAAAAGTTTTGACTCAAAGGGAAAGTAAACTTATATGCTTATCATTGAATGGCACTAACGTGTCTCATTGAAGGTCCCATGATAACCGCCATATGAACACATCTGCGGATGTTTCAAAATTCAAAATTGTACCAATTCATTTTAAATGTTGACTTCTGCTTAAGCCGGTGCTAGGGGCGTGGACGATAGTTTGCACTTCCTTCACAGTACCGTCCATGAACAGGCTCAATCAAACCGAGCCTGCAACATTTTCAATTATGTTGTGTTGGACTTTCTTAAGGATTCTTGCTTTCTCTATTTTATACATTATGAAATTCAACATGGTCCACAGTTGCTCTCATACAAATACACGTTTTCTAATGTAATTAGATAACAATTATATGCTATTCACAAAAACTTTATTCATTACAATATGATAATAGCGAATGGCTTTAATGTAAAAGAAATAGATGAATAAATATTTCATAAACCGTACATTCTAAATTTGAATTTTAAATGTAAAAGCTCCACTTCGCTGATAACTTGATTCGTTAATAATTACTTTTAGTTTCTTTTTTCAAATACACAAACAAAGATGTAATTCTATGTTTAATATGTTTAATGCAAGTACTTAACGGTAGGAATAATAAAATACTACTGTTCATTACTAAGTAAAAAGTATATGACTGTTATGTATATCTGCGATCTAATTGTTTTTTTATTTCAAAATCACATACAGTTACAGTCTTATTACACTCTGTACTACGGTTTCTATACTCTATACCGTTCGTTTCCTAATTCACATTCTAATGCAGACATATTCTGTTTAATATCTATATATTCACCATAAAACATATATACATATATATCTTAACTTAAAATATTAAACAACATATTTCAGGATCATGTGCATTTCACTTAATGTGTATAATATTATGTATGCCTATAACATAGATAAATACAGAATCCCTAAAGAAAGCCCAACATGGCAAAATTGAAAATAATGCAGGCTCGGTTTGATTGAGCCTGTTCATGGACGGTAATGAAAAGTGCAAGTTACCGTCCCCCTAGCACCGGCTTAAGCAGAATTCAACATTTAAACATGAAATAGTAAAATTTTGAATTTAGAAACATCCGCAGATGTTTATAAACCACATGTATTTTTTAATCAATCATTAGTATGTTTTCAAAAATGATTAAACGGTTTTGTCTTATTTTATTCTTTACAGATGGTCAAAAAATAATTCTCTCTGAACTTGATAACAAAACGATTCTTGCTGGGTAAAGCTTTAATTTCTCTTGTCCTGTAACAAAGGGAAATCCTACATCTACAAGTTTTAAATGGACAAGAGATGGTGATAACAGAACATGAAACACACAGACACTAGACATTTATAATGTTACGAAGAAAGATGGTTTAAAATACACGTGTACCGTGCTTAATGTTCTAACACCTAGTGAAGGTCTATGAAGGACTCGTACTGATAGTGGATCATTTGATCTTAATGTGTTATGTAAGTGTGGCACTTATTATTACAGATCTACTTGAATATGTATATTCATCAAATTTGCTCTTATAAAATGATACATTTTTATTCATTATGTCTTATTAGAATTCTATTATAATAAGATACAAAATTTGAAAAAAAAACAAATAAGAACTAATCTAAGTTATCCATTAAAGATAAAGAAAGCGGATAGTGTATCTTTGATTCCTACAGCTTAACTCGAGTGTCGTCAAACCTCTCATATGAAATATATAATATTTTCAGTTTAATCTTATTAGAATCTAGAAAAATAAACAAATAAAAACTTAACAAAATGAGAATAAAACCAGGGTAACGTGTAATTGCTACGTTTATTTAGCAACATTCCTTGATATTATGCTCACAGAATCAACTTCCCGTACAGGGTTAACATTTCCATGTAAGTAGTTTATACTCAATTTTTAATTTATAATTCAAATCAACTTTTGTTTAACGAGTTTTCGTTCTTATCACATTTTAGTTATTTATTGTAGATATGTCAGTTGTATCATCATACGATCAAAGAAAATCAGAGTCAAGACCTACTGATATCAGCAATTGTGAACGAAAGTGCGAATGTACTGTTGACAGTAATCCAAGTTCTAGTATTGAAATAAATTTTAAAGACAAACCACTATTGAAAACTGACAATGCAAGAAGTTTAAACTACACACTTTTTGAGGTGTCTTGTCTTGATACAGGTGTTTATACCTGTACCGCAGAAAATCAATATAATTCAGGAAAGAGTTCCAAAATGGCATTGACTTTGTTTGTTCGATGTTAGTATTGTTCTAATTCATGCATTCTGTTGTATTTCAATATATGTCTTTAACCGGTTTTTGTCAGTGAACACTTTTAAAACGATATAGTTAAACGTTTCGTTAAATAGCAGATCCAATATAAAAACAAATCGAGGTCCAGCGTATTTACAAAAGAAACTAATTAGATAATTTGAAACTGAATTAAAATATGAACAGTAAATATAGCATATTACACGGTTCTATGTGATTAAATAGGATAACACTTTGTCCGTGTCATTGTCATTATAAATGATTTTAAATTGACACATTATTCGAACACACATTTAAAAACAATCAATAAACGAGAATGTTATTGAATAGACTCAGATTAATATCTAAATTGAGCAGCGGATTGTGATGACAGTTGTCACTTCAAATTCGATGTTATTTACGTTTTCATTTAGTTACTGATCGGTTTTAGTTAAGCAACGTAGCTTGATTTTTACCTGCACTTTAAATACACAATAATTTAATTAACGTTAAACAAATTTGTTCAAATATTTTCAGTTTTATATGTATCTTTAAGAATATAAACAATAATGTCTTTTCTGTGTATAAATCGTATTGAAAGGTTTTATTTCAAACAACATACAGTCTTTGAATGTAGAAGTTTGCTTTGTTTAAGATTTATGTTTTCTATATGTCAACCGGCTCACCACGACCACAAATTCACTATAAAGAAAATGTTAGTAGTGCTCTTGGACATGTCATTACCTTGGTGTTTAAGGGTCTTGCATACCCTTGTCCATCGGAGAACACTTAATAACAGTTCCAATGTCATTATTTCAATATAAGGAACGGATTCAAATCTAACAATTAGAAATGTGTCACTATCAGATTACGGTGAATACCAACTGAAGATTGAAAATGAAATAAATTATTTCATACAACCATATTTTCTGTCTCAAGAAGGTGGGGTTTTTATTATCAAATTATTACTTTATAAATAATTGGCAGCTCTGAAATAGCATTTCTCTTTACGTGTATTATTCATATGACTAAAGAAACATTCCTTAAGGGATTATGTATTCTGCAGTATTTGTATAAAACATATGATATAGCAGTTTTAGATAATTAATTGATAAAATGAAAAATATGATCAAATGATTGATGCTGCTACTTTTCACTTCAATATTGTACTTTAATTTGTAATATTTATAAGAGATATCTTCTTATGTCATATTTATTTATATAGATATAGCAGATGCACCTAATGAATTTCAAGGGGTTACAGAGCATATTTCGGACACTTTCGCGTTGTTTCGGTGGAAACCATGAATCAATGGGGAACCAAAACAGTCATTTGTATTATTATATAAGAGACCATCAGACAGTTGAAGACACCCGTGAGACCCTGATGATTTATACGTTGCACGAGTTGGTCAGTGATTCGGTGTATAGAGTTGTACGTGCTGTTGGCAAGAAACAGTGTCGGCGATTTAATAAACTCTACAAACATGACATTTAGAACAAAAGGCATGTTAAAGGTACCATAATTGTTTAAATTAATGTTAAAAAAACTTTTTTGACAAACATTTTGAAAGTAGCATTATTCAAAGGTTTTAAAACTACATCAAATTGTTTTAATGAGTATAAAAACGGTCAATTGTAAACATTAACTATTTCATCTACTTTAAAGCACTTACAAAACAATTAGTACATGTTACTTGTCAAAATAAACTTACAGGAATCTTACTTTTATATCGTCCATGGTTTATGCAATAGAATTATAATCATTTATATCTCTCAATTCGTTATGATAAATTTATTTGAAAGCAATTGTGAAACTTTATAACGAGCTCTGCATCAGGGGCCGGGTTCATAAAATAGAGGGTATTGAATTAGTGTAGGTTCAATTCTGAAATGTTTGTCTGTTGCGACAAAGATTGAAACGTCTGGTCGAAGCAAAATAAATTGGATTACAAGCAAAATTGAAATGATTGGTATACTTAAAATGAATTGAAGACAATATGTGCCGAGAATATGTCCATTTAAATATTGGTACGAACTTCATAATGTTCGAATGATTTTGAGAACAAACTGTTCTGCAGTAAGCTCCCCTTACTGGCCGTAGTGTAAAAGTGCGTAGGGTTTGGTGCACTTTCTAAACGATTGAGGGAAAACCGCCTCTCTGATAGTGGGTGTGGTTTAGGCTTTGTAACTTGTAATTTAATGATAAGACAAGTGATATTGATCAAAGTTGTCCTGGCTTTCTTCCGCCCCGTCAACGAAGACTAAATGCTAGCATACGGAGCATCATATTTAATTTGGCGACATCTTAAGGCTGAGCCGAACTTCAACAGAGGCGGAGCAAATGAAGTGAGTGAAACTGCCTCAGTCGTTACCTCTCTCATCGGTTAAATTTTAGAACGATCGACAATAGACTGGCTAATTGGCACATATTTATTATGTTGATAAAATTAGATAATGATAAAAAGAATATGATATTCAAATATGGCACTTTCACTTCAGTTAAAAGTTTATTCTAATCCCTTAAGGCTATGTGACATGTTTTACATCAGATAAGCTATTTATTAGAAAATTTGAAAACAATGTGATTTTTTAGAAGAAAAACAAAATCAAGTCTTAAATTTTCCCCATTTCTGTATGGACAAATGCATATCTACTAGACGCCGCATGCACGCGGCGTCTAATAAAAACTTTTTTTAAACTCAGTTGCTGTGCGTATATTAAACCCTCTGTTCATGTAAACTGTCAAATAGAAATATGGGAGTATTGGGAGAGGTTTTACGCCAGTTAGGGAAAAGGCACAATTGTGTAACGTTTATTTTTCTGCTGGGAATTGAATTTGTTGTTTTGAAGGGAGATTTGTTGATTTGATGAAGTTGGTTGAATATAATTGTGGTGATCTTAATTGATCAGGGTCCATTGGTTGTAATCAGTTGTTTTGGTTGTAACATTTTATTTGGTTGTTGAGAGTTATATCTGTTTGGTAAGATATACTTGGTTGATATTGGTTGAATTTTTTGAGTGATTTTGTCTTGTCATGATTATTTTTAGTTGATGCTTTGTTTGTGAAAATATTTGTAAATATTGGGGGCTTTAGCTTAAGTTGTTTTTACATGCTGATAAGATTTTGTGAAGTTAATATTGTTGGTTAAATAATTGTGTTTATACTGTATCTTATCTGTATACGTGAAAATATATTTCGTATGAGTGGTTCATAAATGATGTGTGTTTGTTTTGGGTGTAAATATGATCAGAGTTCTTTGTTTTGTGTGTAAATAATAATCGGAGTTTGTTGTTTAAATGTATATATGGCTTTGAGATAGAAAAATATGTCACATTATGGACTACGGTGGAACACAGGCTGATCACAACTATCATACAAAACAAAGCACAACTCAGTAGAAACTATTTAACAGTATATTTACAAAAATAAATGATTATTTATAAATGAAATTAAATGAATGAATGAGAAAACAAATTAAATAAAAGTTCCGTGTCCTGTCGAATAACACTATGTCACTTTGTCCCGGTGGCTTAACTTAAAATAAATACACTGATGCTCGGGATGTGACCCATCCAAAGCAGAAAATCGATTCTGTACTGTCTACAGAGTGTAGATCCAAGACTGTGGATGTGGGGTCTCTACGTCACAATCTCCAGATGTGGCCCATTCAAAGCAGAAGATCGATTCTGTACTGTCTACAGAGTGTAGATCCAAGACTGTGGATGTGGGGTCTCTACGTCACAATCTCCAGATGTGGCCCATTCAAAGCAGGAAGATCGATTCTGTACTGTCTACAGAGTGTAGATCCAAGACTGCGTCGTTACGTCACAATATCCACTATCGTCGCTATGTTGAAAATATGCGGGATACAAAATTGAAGGTGAATCCTCCAAGTAGAAGCTACAAAATATAAAACATGGTAAATATCCATGGTACACAAATATAAGGGTATAAGTATGTCCCTTTGAAATAGCCGGACCTTTGTCGGATTCCTATAAACTGATAAACAAGGCTTCTAAATATATAATGTCCCTTATGGAACGCAATACACACTGGTGTAATAAATTCAACGTTGATTATATATCGTAGCACGTTGTAAGATATAAACCGGTTGCCACCTAAATATCGACGAAATCCTTCCTTGAATCGAATCCATATTATTTCGTACAAACAAAAAAAAATAATGATGATGATGTGATAGGAAAATTACTTAAAGAAATAAGAATTATATAAAAAGAACATCTGCAGCAGACTTAAATATAAATGGCTTTTACTTATTAAACAAGAACATGAAAACTTATGCATGAAAAAATAACGTGCACTCAAGGCGTTAACGGCCTTCCATACATACAACAACTATCAATGATAATAAACAGATTACAAATATTCAAGAAATTAATGGAACACTAGAGTCATAAATCTACAGAAGACGAAAAATTAGAGAACGAAAAATTACTGTCAAAATGCAAAATAAAATTTCTATAAAACGAATATGTAATGAAAAATTAACTGAATTACGATATTCTGAAATAACAAAAATTTACTAAATAAAACAACAAGAAAAGAAAAATTTACCTTGCGCAAGCTTAAAAATTTACACCACAAAAATAAATGTGTCTGTCATAATGACCTTGTGCGTCTTTACACGTCTAAATGTGAGTCCCAAAGAAGATTTAAAATCGTTCAATATATATATGCATAGCTATACTGAACAGAAAAGCGTGAAACATAACTTTCACGATTTTCTTGCATTCCAGTGTGCATGTATTATAATAATAAAATATACAGGCCCGTAATATCAAATTTATAGCCCATAAAAAAATTTGCACTTTATCACAAAAATCTAACTTTCTTATTACATGTACTGGACCGAATTTTATGAAAAATATATCAAAATGTTTGGAATGATATCAAGAAATTTAAGCAATAAATGAAAAGAAATAAGTAATATCACTCGATAACTCTGAATTTTACAAAAAGATGATGCAATAATTTACATTGTAATAAGTATAAACCTGAGGTTCGGCATGAAAATAATTTTCTACAAAAATCAAAGTACTGAGAGTACTTCTGAGCATTTACGAAATATGTAAAAATCAAAGTACTGAAAGCACTTCTTAGCATTTACAAAATGGTTTACTTTGTGACAAAATATAAAAAAACACCCAAAAAAGTGTTAACTTAACAATTACATGCTAGTTTTTCCAACTGAGAATATTTCAATTTTAAGTCAGGCAGTGCTGCGCAGCCTCCATATCTTGGAAATTGGTTCTAGTTTTTATTACTAAATCTTTCCTCAGATTAAATAACATCAAGGCAGTCATTCTCCTGACAATATATAGTCTCAGAACTTCGTGAAAAAATGCCGCTCACAGACTTATAGATAAACATAAACTTCACGATAATATATACTGCTTTTTAGTGTGTATTCTTTGAATAAATTTCAAATAAATGAAAACATGGAAACAGTTTGAAGTCAGTTAATAATAGGTTAAATGAATAAGGGACACTGATTAAGCTTATAAAAGTTATTATTTTTAAAAACTGGCAAAATGTTGAACCATGCTTAGAATAAATTACTAAAACAAACATTTGTAGGCAAAATTGCGAAGAAATATTGCGATTGCAATAATGTAACTAAAGGTTTTCGTAAACGTGTTGACCGTCATTTGGCGTAGACTTCAGTTCTGAAAAGAAACAAATTAATTGCACGTAAGTCAAAATGCAAGAATACAATGTAACAAGAAATATAAATAAACATATTCATCCAACCATTTAAAACCCGATTTAACTAACAAAACGATTTTAAATTTCTGAACTATGCTGATGAAATTATACAATCAAAAGATATTGACGTATCGTTCATTCCTTTCTGTCGTTCAATAATCGATACACATTTGAAAAAAATCGATAATTTGGAATTATTTGTTAAATGTCTTAAAATAATGAAAATGAATCCAAAAATATACGGTAGCCAACGTCTTTGTCTAAACGTATGATGGTTCTTTTTAATAAAAAGATATATGCAGCAGTCAGATGGGCATTTGATAAAGTAAGACTTATTGTATGGAAGAACGTGTATTTTCCTAGTCATTGTCATAAGTATGAAAGCGATTGACGGAAAATTAATTATTAAATCAGATATATTGTCATTTTTTTCATCTGATGTCAGAACATAGCCGATAATCTTTGCACTATATTAATGACAGCTCTAGATGGAATTTATACATTAATGTCCTCAAATCTGTAAATTAATATAATACAGGTATTTTCATAGTATTGCAACCAATCCATAAGTCCCCTACCGGTTTGAACCCCAGCAACATTCTGAAGGGCCATTGGTCATTGAATTTTGTCATTGAATGAATAAATGACATAAATTAACTTAAATCTTTTGAGTTCTTAGATTGTCTGTATCTAAGTAATATGTTATGTTTCCCTTATTATGTTTATAGATCAAATAATCAAAATATCCAATTTTCTCAGGATGAATATGTATAAGTGATGTTTCAACTTTACTTTATTTTAGGTAAATTTGTTAGAAAAGTTACAATGTCTTTAAAAGTGATCTCAGGAAACAGTTTTTAGAATCGGACAGAAAGACCAACTGACGCAAATTTCGAGGATAAATGTTTAAACATCACTGGTTGTTACCAGAAAATAACATTTTTAAAAGCAAAATTCTTTAACTAAGAGGAGATAACTATTAAAATAAATATGTTAGACTTATGAACATTTTCATACATGATGTGAGTGTAACAAAAAATAATTATCTCACAGAAAATTGTCATGGTAACATATGTCTTATATATCTAATCACACATGAATTAGGTCTTGATAATGAATGTTTTTTTTAAATTTTAAGTTAATCCATTGAGAAATAAGAAAGTTAAAGAATCGAGTAAGAAAAATTCAAAGTTGAAGAAGGAGATAATTCTGGAAATATGGACGCTAGATTTATAACCCTTGTCATGTTATTATGATTTGGGAGTTTGAAGGATATGTCATAAGAAATGAAGAAGTTTGAGTCAAATAAAATAATTTCAAGAAAAAAAAATGTTCAAAGGGGACAGAATTCTGGAAATAGTCAAGCTAAGGTATTGAACCTTCTCCAAAATGAATTGAGTAAAAATTAGCACATATATATGACGGTTATAGTAGATACATTAGTTATGTAAAAAATCATCATTTTTTCAAGGGGTGGGGGTGGGTTCAAAAATATTGTTATATTTGCCATATTTTAAAATTCTGGAAACAAAGTGATCCCTCGGAAGCATTAATCACAACAAAATAGCCTTTTTGCTGCCATAGCAACCAAAGTTTTCATCATAGGAAGAAGAAAAAGACGTGCATAATCTCCATGATCTAAAAGCATTACGGAATGAATGACATCAAAGAGGAAGAACAGTTATCTATTGTCCCTCTAGCCACATTATAACTGTCCCGTGAGAGCGGACGTTCCAACATTTTGGGTTCAGGGGCTATTTTCTTTGTCATTTTCTTTGTTATCTTAAGGGCTACTAGCCCATAAACCCTTTGATCACGGAATGAACCTATTGTTCTCCTTTGTTCTCTTTACTGTTACATAGCCCTTAAACCCAAAACATTTGCTCGGACGGACAGATGAACGGACAGACAGACGGACGGAGGGTATACATAATGTCTCTTCCGGTAAAACCGGTAGGAGACTAATAACAACTACGATAGATTTCATTCTTTTTAATGCTATACAACAGTTTCAACAACCTGTAAAAAAATAAAATTGATAACAGCCTATATTAAAATGTACCGATAATCATACTGATATAAATATGAGTAGGCAAATGTATATACGATACATGTAAGGATTTAAAGATTAGAATTGCGTTTACTGTAGGTACAAGCCATTATTGACATCAATTTGAAATCTTTAGATACTCAATAAGAGCACATTATGATAATTAACACGTGTAAGAAATCCAGCAACATTTTAAAGCTAGATAAATAGTAAAATATGTAAGAGCAGACATTTCTTAAAGAGTGTAAAATAATATTAGTATGTCCAGCTATTTACAATGAGTGAATTGTTCTTGAAGTAAAACATAACTGTGAGGAATGAAAGTCACTTACCTAACTTTTTATAGATATGCTCCTTATTTTCATCGACATTCGGCTCTAACACTGTATACACATTTGTGTCGCTATGAAAAAAAAATATTAAAAAGTGGTTTATGATAAAAGAAAATAATTATATAGCATGTTTCGTTATTTAAGAAACATGTCAGAAAAGATTAATTGCCTCAAAAATTAAAACATTGCTGATATGAACATGTATTTGACAATGGGGAAAGAGAGGATATTTTGGATAGAGAATGACTTCTCATCCAAAAACCCTGTCCACTTAAATATCATAACTTGAGAACCATTCGGCTTATATTCGCAAGGTTGATCCTGGCTTGTGAATAACCCCTTTGTGAGATTAGTAGGTTCTTTGTCAAGCTCATAATGACCTTAAATGAGATTTCGTAAAAACGAATTAATTTTTCGTAATTACGAATTAATATTTCGTAATTACGAAATAATATTTTGTAATTACGCATTCATATTTCGTAAAGACGAATTATTATTTCGTAAAAACGAATTAATATTTCGTAAAAACGAATTAATATTTCGTAATTACGGATTAATATTTCGTGAGAACGAATTAATATTTCGGAAGTACAAATTAATATTTCGTAAAAACGAATTTCTATTTCTTAAAAACGAATTAATATTTCGTAATAACGAATTAATATTTCGTAAAACACGAACTAATAATTCGTAAAAACGAATCATTATTTCGTAAAAACGAATAAATATTACATAATTACGACTTAATATTTCGTAAAAACGAATTAAATGCCGGGAAGAAAGTGTCGAAAATGTCACCTTAAGGGCTCCGTATTTTTTAAATTTGAAATAATCCTTTTTTTCAATAAGGAAACCTTTTAATTTCAAATATACGTCCATGAAACAGAATATGTAATTAATTTTTGCAAAAGAAAGGAATATTTGTGGATGACAAACGATCAAGTACCTGTATAAATGATACTTTTAATCACAATTACGCCCGACCAATCATAAGAAATGGCGAACTCACAATACATTATTAATGTGAATATTAACATGATGTATAAGATATAAGTTCCAAAATGTAACATAGACCATTGTAGGTTCCTTTAATGTCAAGTGATTCTGTATTTTCTACAGAAAACAACAATTGTGATCATGTACATTGCAAAATATTTACGCGTTAACAAAACGTTTGTCTTTTGTTTTCGAAATTATTGACAGTTTAAAACATTAAAGAGTCCTGAAATTTCATGTGAACATATCTATACAGTGCCGTATATAATCTCATATTACCAAAGCTTATGGAGATTATAAAGCGTTCCCATATTTTCCAGAAAAACGTGTATTGCACTAAAGCTTCTATTTGCACTGATTTAAAAGCTTCTAAGCAATATTTTCTTATACATGTACCAAAACCTGATAGGGAACATTTACAAGGCTATATATTTTCAGATATAAATGTATATAAAACTTTGCAAGACATTTAAATATTCAATAATTTATACTAATTGTTCGTCATCCTGTTTTTGTGTGTGTGTATTTTAACAGCTGCCATACGGTGTTCGATTATTTCAGTGACTCATAGTTGACCCGCTATTATCAAGCTATGATCAATATTTATATTCCTCTATAGTATTACAATTGAAAACTTGTTTGTGATTTTTTAGTTATTTCCAATTTCGACCTTCATCTTGTCAATTCGATTAATGATGACTTCGAATGATGTCCGTATTATTTTTTTTATTATTTAAAAGTCAGTTTATCCTTAGTTCACATAATTTCCAGGGAACATTTAAATACAAATGATCATAAGTTTCTTGAGAACAAGGTGAAAAGTTATCAAATTATATCTGTAGCTAGTACAATTGTATATATGTTCTGAAGCACATATTTTGCAAAAAAAATCGATATTATATCTTTTAGCTTCTAGAGGTATTAAGTTTCCACAATTAAAGAAGCAAAATGAATAATTTCCATAGTTTCATATAATAATACGTGTATAATACAAATTAACCTTTTTAGGTAAACCCAGGCAAATTAATGACACAACTATTAAAATGATTTAATGTATGCAACCACGCAAAAAATAATAACATTTTTCACAGTTTCTGTATAAATTCAATATATTTTGGGGTTGAAGCGAAAATATATCTATAAATGTAGAACGAAGTTAAGACGCCAACAGATTCAAAGATTAGTTTTAAAACAAGTCGCGTGACCCTAGAACAGGCATTGTGGATATTGTATGATTGAAACAAGTCTAAATCATTCATATTGACATGTTCTTTAACGTTTCCATAGTTCACTGTGACAACTCTTGTGAAATTCTAAGCTTTAACTTGACCCACGTGGTCGACAAGGAAACCACGATTTATTTATTTTTATACAAAGAGAAAAGTTTTGTTCCTGTGTCTGTCTAATGTACTCATTTTCAGGACATTTACAGAATAATAAATGTGTAATAAGACGGATAAGAACCCTCTAAGAACGTGCAAAACGGCAAATTTGAAAAAATTTCAGGTTCGGTTTGATTGAGCCGTTCATTGACAGTTCAGGAACGTGCAAACAACCGGCAATGTCCCTTAGCATTGGTTTATGCAGAATATAATGCAAGCAAGTAAATAGTATATTAGATATGAGATCAAATAAACTATAAGAATTGTTCTTAACTACTGTGTTGTTTATATGTATACGTACTTTTCACTTGAACTGTGATCTGAAAATGGAAATCATTGCATTGACAGAAATGTCATATTCCCGTTGTTGGCATTAAAATAGACAAACTTAAGAATTGTAAAGTTTTTTTGTTTGTTTAGAAACAAAATCTATATATATATATAACAATAAAAAAATAACTACCTATTGCAGAAAGTTTATCAACCTCTAACATAATGGGTTTTGTAGTATATGAGTGCCCTTTAATATAGTCGGTTGTGCTCGTTTGTATTGAATTTCGTGTATTAGTTACATAAATCAAATATGAAGGGTAATTTTTTCAAGTCTTGGTCGTGTGTTTTACTGCAATATTAAAAGGATTTATAATTGAATGTAAATGTAAATATATTACAAAATATCAAAGCGTATAAAAGCTTATTCTCATGAAATAATTTGTAAACATTTGATAACAGTAAAACGAAGTTGTTTCCAGAACAGTATTGCCGTATATGAAACGATTTGTAACATTGAATGTTTATGTTATTTTATATACAATGAATGTTGTACGTAAACACAATAAAATTGGACGGAACAAAATATATTGTTTTATTGTTAAGATTCCATACATGTATTTCCCGCTTTTGATAATATATTTTATAATTCCTTTCATTCTAGGTATTCTTCAAACATTTTAATCATAATGTAAAAAATCATAGTACATTCTGTAGACAACAGAGCTTTATACACTTTAATTCACATGTTTGAGCTTTTTTCTTATTATGTTTACTTTTCCTTATGTAATTTAATTGTAATGGGACTTCACAGGCACATAAATCCTATCTTGTCAATCAAATTGCTTATCTGTTAAATTCCTTAATTAAATTCCTCCGTCTAGAACTGTTTAATGAAGGTATGACTTTTTTCATTAAATCAGTGATTTAAAAGCAGCATCAGTACATGCTTTTGCTTCTACAATACTGTTCCATTAATTTAAACGTTTGAGTATGACTTTTTTACAGTTGCTTGAACACACTATAATAATCCAGTCTTAAGTTAAAAATAATCAATTTTATTTACCGTGTGCCGTGTTAACGTAGTCAAAGTCATTGTATATGTGTATACCACTTTGCATATCTTGTAAGTCTGTGTAAGCATCGTTACCGCTGAAAAAAAATCGCAATACAGAAAAGGCATTTGAAATGTGTTATACTTAGAAAAAAGATATCAATTCTAAGTGCATTGTTGTAAAATAATCCACGGTTTGAGTTCAAATGCGTAAGAATATAATCACGAAAGCCGATAGGCCTGAGTGATTAATTACAAAATATTTGATCGAAAAAAATGTGCATAATTATACTACAATGGACGGAGGTTAAATATCTATTTCCATTCTAACACGTCACGAAAAAAATATTGTTGGACTATATGTTTGGTGGTGAAATTTGTTTTCGCCTCAGAGTTTCCAGTCGGTTGCAAAAAAACTGTCGTTTAGTCTACCGTTCGCAGAAACATTTTGAGAATAATGAATTTTTAAAACGTTGTTATAATTGTTGTATGTTTATTTTAATTCACTTTATATTTTTCAAGCGCAATACAGAGTATTAATAGTAAAATTAATGTGGTTTGCGGCATTGAAAAAAAGTTCAGCGTACAGCATTAATGACTGAATTAAAGATATTGGTGTTCGGATTTATTTTCTTAGTTAAACCATTATCTATCATTTCAGATAGTTTTCAGAACGAAATTCAACAAAAAGTTGCTTTTTATCTATCAGGTATTTCAATCAAAATGGCGCTGTCAATGTATCGGTTTAAAAAACAGAGGGATGAAATAAGAACAGTGAGTGTATTGTTGTGAAATATATATCTCGCTTCTGGTCTTCTTTGTTTATATAAGAGAAATCTCCGAAATCTCTTAGTGTTAGAGTTCTATTTTGTTAAAATGTTTTCATTTTTTATATGAAATAAGGATCGAGAATCATAAAAGCTATCATTGATAGTAAACGTCATTTTGCCTGAAAATTATTGACGTGGAGCATCACAAATTTGCTTAATAATATACCAACTTATCTGTATTGAACTCAATCTTTGATAAATAAACATAAATAAACAGGAAAAGGATATGCATTCCTTACAAACAATTTTACCTATGTCTGCTTTCACTTCTGTCTCTTTGAATTCCTGAAAACAATTGATCGAAAATATACAGATTAGTTCTATCATTACATAGAAATGTGATCATATTTGACGGTTGTTAATTACAGTAATCATTAAATAATGCTGACCAGAATTAAATAAAATCAAAAGAAGTACACGTCAAATGTGTAAGTACTTCGATAAATTTGACCTGACATCTCCAAAAAGGAGCCAGTCTCAAATGATATCACATTAGATCATTGGATAGAATTTGAAAATATGTCACATAACTACAAAATAACAATATACAATTATGCTGAATTGCTTATTATTGAAAATATAGTATAATCTCTATCGTAATACTTTGAGTAAGCTTGTCACGAATGGCTCATCTTTAATGTTTTACGTTTAATATACTGATCCAATGCAAATGATATTGTCCAAATATTAGTCCTGTTCATAATCCTACATTTTAACTTGATTATGTTGATAATTAGTTTAACTGATATCTTATGTTACAATTCACGTCACCCAAATACACTAGGATAAAATGGAAACGTCCAAGCATTAATTTGAAAAAAGGACCTCGTGGGCTCGTCCAAGCAATATTTCAGGCATGAACTGGCTCTGAGTAGAACCATTAATGTTTCTTATACAAAATTTAAAGACCCTTGGTAGTATCGAATCCACAACTGTAAGGGGTAAGTTGTTTGAAGATGAAGACCGTAACCACTCGACAACAGAAGCCCTAAAAAGGACATACTGTTACGCCTATGAAAATGAATCTGAAGAAAAGGCTATAATAAACAATGATATCATAATAATTATGTATTGTTGTTTATATTGAACGTTAATTAAAGAGAAAATTGTATACCTTTTTTCCAGTATTTTCTTCTCAAGAAAACACTAAAAACAACGACAACAGCAATAACGATAACTGAACCAGTAAGCAATCCTCCAATCAATGCTGCATTTATTCCAGGTTCGTCTGTTTTTCCTGCAATGAGGCAACACCATCACAATTTATATCTTGTTAGATAAAAACGTCATATATGTATTACATACATGCAACTTCGATTATTACAGAACGGATAATGGTATTATGAATTATCTTAAACAAGAATAAACAAGAAAACTATTTTAAAAAATACTCGGCTGAAGTTAAACTGGTTAACTGGCAAGTGTTATTCTTAAGTTTTCCAAACACATAAACGTGTTAGCAATTCTTACATGACAACAACGCGAACAATTCTTGTAGGATTATTAATCTCGAAAAAAATGGACACTAAAAGGAGTACAAAAATAAAATGATTCTGTAGTTTTTCGTAACTGAATACGAAAGTTTCTTAGTTTCTCAGTTTCTAAGAAGAACAATTACGCAGTCGGTAGGCAATTAAATTCATAAATACTTGATTAATATGCAACAAAATGTGTAATAGATTTATAGACATTATATCAATTGAACTCATGATATATTAGACCCTAAATGAACATCATAAAAAACTAGGTAAGTTCGGATATTTAGGTGTGTTTTTCGATATATTCATATGCATGAGTAAACATACACGGTCGTGAACGTTGTCTGTTATTTTGGATAAAATATATAACTCAGTAAAATATTATGTAGAAAAAAAACTCAGTAAGTTCTCATGAATGATAAACTGTTCAATAGAAATGTAGTCAGATCTTAACAAAGTATAAAATGTGTTGTGGGGGGAAGTACTGTTAACTTGAATACCTGAGTAATTTTACTAGAATGTTAACAAAACCTATCCTATTACTTAACTTTAGAATGGCAAATGATATTCCCAGATTTCTGTTTGAAATTTTAAAATGTTCAATGAATATACTTCTTATATTCAGTTTGTCTCTGTACATTTTAATATAGGAAATAATACAGAATTTAGACGACTGTCAGCAAGATAAATCATAACATAGCAGATATATATGTCTTGTTATCTATGAATCAATAGAGCGTACACGGTATTTTTGTGTGGGGCAGATGAATTCTATCTCATCAGATAATGATCAGAGGTTCGCTAAAGAAATAGGAAACTTCACTCTCAAAAGAAAAAAAAAGAAATATATAATCTATTTTCTGCTAGACTTCTCAGGAAAATGTCATTGATGCATGATATTTCAAATTTTATCTTGTAAACATGATTGTGCTTTTTAGTACAGTTATCGGTTATAAAGAAAAAAGTGGCAGATATGGAAGTTTCAATATACTTAATAATCAGAGATCTGCTACAGGTCAGTGTGACCATTTCCAAAATTGATCACGGTTATATAGAAATGCTTGTTTTTAGAATTTAATTAAACATCTTAGAAATATTGGCCTGAAATAGCGTACTCATGTTTATACTTAACAAGGGTATATGTGTGTTTGTTTTGGTATTATCTGAAAATACAGACTCATGAGCATGTAATTTACACATACCTCTTGTTGTAAATGTTAATATTTCTGTAACATCACTGCTTCCCTCAGGATTTCTTGAAAACATTTGAAAGACATAGGATGTGCCTGGTTCAAGACCGAAAAGTGTAACATTCATTCGTGTGGTTCCCTTATCTGGTATCGTTATTTCTTTCCAGCTTGAGTCACTCTGTTTTTTATATGTGACATGAAATGTTTGGTTTAGGCCTCCATGGAATCCCGGTTTCCACGTTATAATGACTAATGTTTGTTCTAATGAACCATCAAGGTAGTTAACATTTTCTGGTGGATTCGGTTTACCTGTAAAAATAACAAATATGTCGAATAATTTCTACAACAATATTTGATAAAAGGCAATGTAATAAGAACGTGTTTTCCTTATTTCTTTTTAAATCTGAATATATAATAATAAAGTTTGTCTAAACAAATAAAATATTCGACCATGAAAACTATCAGATATTTATAGACTAGCCATACTTTTTACCACAAATAACCCTATTTCAAAGCAAAATGCTTTAAACAATGCACATTCTAGGATGCTTTAAATACGTTTGGTCAAATTTGTTAAGTGCACCCCTTGTTCCGTCAGAATACAAGCATACCGAATTAGATAATATTTGATAATATTCAAATTATGTCAGTCTGATGTCTACAGAATATGTAAATATATTACTAAACACTGTTCAATAAAACTTCGTGGCAACGCAAGACAAGTTACAACAAGGAAAATGCAGTCTAAAAGTTTTGAAGATATGAATCTTTATCTTTTTCGGAAATGGTTACCTTATATATGATGATGATGGCATAGTGAAACTCAGTTATTTAGAATCCTGAGGGTATGGAAGTAAATACATGAAATATAGTACCAGTATTTCCTTAATTTGGTTATTTCAAATGGCCTCTTTTATTGTGAGTTATTAGTCGGCGTTAATGGTATCGTGTCGAGTTTGGTCCATACACGATCACATGACAGTCAGAAAAAGCTATATTTATATTTCGTTTGTAAGTGATAATTAATAATAACATTAATTCTGACTCTCTTAACAGGAAATAATCAGTTAACGCCTTTCGGGATTTAAGGTAATAACCGAAGAAAAGAAAACACTGTTACTTAAAATAAACATCCAGCAAAAACCATGGATTCTGTTAGCGTTCTTTCAGTCATAATATAATGATGAAATAACAAACAAGTTTTGCTTTGCATGTTCAAGAAGGACATTAATTTGCTATAAAAAGGTATACACATGCCGGATATGGAACACATACTTTTGCATTGCCGCCTGCTTATCATGGGCATAGTTTATAGGTCAACTTGCAAAATTTATCAAATGATTTTTATGTGGCCTTAGTGAATATCAATATTCACATTAGCCAGAGCAATGTACTTTGATATTCTTCTCTATACCATATAACTGTATACTCTTATGTTTTATACATCTTAGACTACCACATTACACTAAAACGAGGCTAGATACATTATAGTTTAATTTGATAACTATTGATTTCATTTACAGACTTAGGACAATAACTGACAATAAACACTTACAAGTACTGTCAATGAAAAAATTGAATCAAGGCGAGTCTTCATTTTTTTACTTTAAGCCGATTTGTGTTCTTTACAAACTCATTCAAATAATATCATTTCTAAAATTTCATTTATTTCATTAGAAGTGTAGAAGAAATAGTCTAAACAAATTTTACTTAAAAAAGATGTTACTATTAATAGCTCTGTCTAACATTTTGTGCAGCGGAGCAGTACGGTCCGGGAATATGCGTAACTAGGGATGGGACTGACCACTTCTGAGTAGTTTCATTGAAATCTGAGATTTTTCTATTAATAGATCTGGCGGCCATTTTGTGCAGCGGAGCGGAACTTGCCGGCGATATACACAACTAGGGATCGTACTGATCACTTTTGCGAAGCTTCATTGAAATCCGACAAGCAGTTTGACCTGTGAAAGCCGGACAAGATTTTTCTTTTTACAGCTGTGGCGACCATTTTATGTGTGCAAGTTGAATGTATGACCGATATGCACAACTAAAGATGGCACTAATCGCTCCTGTTAATTTTGTTTTAAACCCGCCAGCAGTTAGACCTGTGAAAGCCGTACAATATTTTTTCTATTTTAAGCTCTAGAGGCGATTTTGTGAAGCAGAGCGAAACGTGCCGGCAATATGCACAACTAGTGATACTTATCACTACTGTGCACAACTAGGGATGTTGCTGATCACCCTAGTGAAGTTTCATTGAAATCCCCTCAGCGATTTTGGAGGTGAAACGCGGACAAAATTGTTCTATTTAAAGCTCTGGCGGCCGTTTTGTGCAGCGGAGCGGAACGTGCCGGCGATATGCACAACTTGGTACGGTACTGGTCACTCCTGTGAACCTACTTTCACAGAATTTCCCCAAGCAGTTTCGGAGATGAAGCGCGGACTAGATTACCGGACGGACGGAAGGACGGACGAACAGTGCGATAACTATTTTGCGCCCTCCGTGAGCGGGGGGGGGGCGAAAAAATCTTTTAGCCTGAGAAAGTTATTACAGTATCTGTATTGTTGTTTTTTGTACAATTAGAAATTGAAAACAATTCAGACAACATCAGTTTGCTTAGGAATTGGATAGGCTTTCATCTTTATCTCCAGCTTTACTCTTTCACCAACAGCACCTCTTACCTGATTGTTAAAATCTTCTTCTGAGTAAAGCCGAGGAGAGCCTAGTATAATTTGTAATTAAATACATTATAGACTGCATTCCATTATGACATGTTTCTCAATTGTTAAAAAACAAGGAATTAACACTCGTTCTTTCTGATTTTATTGAAGTAATAAGTAATAATAAGTCTTTATTTACTTCACATATATTGTATAATTGCTAGATAAAAGTATGACACGATTAATAATTTTATCATAATTATATCATATCATATCAAAATTTTTAAAATTTCAACAGTTAAAAATCAATAATTTGGATTATTCATAGTACTTGATTGAAAATATTTCAAACTTAATATAAAGCTACTTCTGAAAATAATTTCTAATTTCATCTGATATAGCCAAATGTTTCTTATCTATGACAAGTAAGGGCTCAGCAAATCTAAAAATCAAATTAAATCCATTTATGTAGAATTCTTAGTTATCAAAACCTTTGTAAGATTGTAATGAAATAGATTGTTTCCGTAACAATACTATTTACTCTTAAAATTCGTATAATCCGGTTCCATGTGAAATAATTCAAAGTTAGGAAACATAAGTTACATTTATAATTCATCATTTAAACATTGTATTTATACTTACATGTCACATACAGGCGCAGTTCCTTTGATGGTCTAGTTTCACCATTATAATCATTGTAGGCGACACAAGTGTATAGCCCGGCAGCATCACATGATATCTTTTCTTTCTTATAGGAAATTTGCTTTGCTTTGACCACGGATGCAATATTCTCCCTACTTTTCAATATAGCAATTGTAGAACCTGGATTGCTATCAACTGTACATTGAAGGTTGATTGAAGAGTTCTCATGTTTTGTGACGTCAGTCATTGTAGGCTCACTGACTTCAAAAAAACTCATTATAGATGTTTCATCTGTAAATAATCACAAAAGAATATTTTATAGTTTAAGGTGAAAGAGGGTCACATATCTATAAGATTATTAAAACAACATTCATTTCATTATTATCATGGAAGTATATAGACAGAATGTTTTTTAATTGATGAGGTATTCTAGAGCGCATTTCAATTAATGATATATCCAGAAATAACTTAATGTTCGTTTGATTTGTGTTTGTTATCTCAACTATCTCTAAAATTCTTTTTCATTTGATTTAAAGCCAAACAATAAGTCTTCAGAACTTCCAGTCTGGCCACAAAACAGGTAGACGATATAGGCCTTCATTTATTTGATCGGAAACATCCATCCTTAATATTTTACTTTTTTTCTATATAGACATACCACAGTAATACAGGTGTACATAAAGTGGTTAAGTAATTTGTTTTTTGAACCCAGCACATACGAGGAGCTCTATTATAACATAATTCAATAAATTTAATAAAGAATATTGTCCAACAAGTGACATGTTTTAATGGTTATTAGAAATAAACTTCAAATCAGTTCTTTGACATGCTGTCACAGTAAAAAGTACTCGGATTTCAAAACACAATTTTATAAATTTAAACCTTTAATAATACAGTAAAAGTCGATGCTTAATAGGAATAATTGGAGTATCCGCAAAGCAAAATTTACTCTTTCTTGTTGCTCTTTTCCAATAAATCTTTATATTGAAAGGAAGATATAATAATTTAATACCCGTAACATATGCACAAGTTTTTCAAAGTTATAAAAATATTTAAATTGTGATTCACAAAAATTGCAATACAATAAATTTGATAATCAGTGCTAGTAGCAACTTATATTCTTCAAAATTTGTTTGAACTTGAACATAAATTGATTGAATCTGTATTATCAAAATGCGTAAATGTTACTGCGTCTATTATGGCTATGGAGCTTGATTTATTACCTGATATTTAAAATGTATAGTGAGTGAATAGATAAAGTTTAAGAATCTCTACCATTGCTTTTATCAGAGGTTACGTTTTCGAGGTTGAAAATACATCTGCTTCTCCCTTTCATTGATATAATAATTTCACTTAATGACAGAAAGTCTGAATATTTGGCGTGTTTATTACTTATATAGACCTTCAATTAAAGATTTTGTTTGAAGGTACAATGTCTGTAAAGCTGAACTTATAGTTTATATGTTTTAACGAAATATGTTATCTGTTAACTTTGTCAATATTGACTAATTCTCCAGAGCCATAATTTTTGATAAATGACAAAAATATTTGAACATTTCATACATCACATTACATCTATGTTTAATCATATAAACTAGCTGAAACTTATACAGAAAGTTTATATTTCTAAATATACATACAAATATTACTAAACAAACTTTCAACGATATAGTATTTTAAATTAATTGATTAAATGATTTATTGTTTATTCAATTAATGATCGATTTTTGACTTGATTATATTTTATTATTTTACTTCATTCATTACTATATTTGTTCACTAATTTCTCTAATTTATTTGACAAATATTGAAATAGTTAATGTCTTTTTCTTATGTAAATAAAAGACGCGATGACAGGAATATTGTGACATGATGCTTCACATCATTGCATTTCGATTGCAAATGGTAAAGGATAATGTATATTAAGTTGATCTTATTTCTGATTTCTTTACGAGACAAATGTAAATTTTTGTATAAGAACAAATGATAAGTGTTTAGAAAAAATTATGAAAAACCTGTAAGAATTATTCCTGTTAAGTTTAAAACGGGGCATTAACTTGGACACTTCTGAAAACGATCGAAGCAGGTTTGTGTAAGACCTGTATCTCTCAATCTAACTATTTATCTAATCATCCAGGAAATATACACTTTTATTCACAGATGGCTTCGCACATTTTCAAATGTCATGTCGACGCTGGGACATAAACCGGCAAACATAAAAAGAAAAGGTTTGAATTATAGTTATCTTCTATTTCATTATTTTATCAAACTTTGAAAGATGAAGATATATGAAGAAAACAAAACGCATCTTTCGTTCAATACTTGTCGGTAACAAAATTGTAATTGCATGGCTATTTTGTGAATTGGGCGAATCGTTTAACGTTTTAAACATTCATTACCGCATTGATCTTTATAATGATTTTATAAAATCATTATGCGTAACCATGTAAACATCATTTACTATTTTTAACTTTAGAGTAATAGTAATTTATTGCGCATAATAGGCTCGGTTTCCAAAAAAATTGCCCTTGAAAATAAAACATATACATGGTTTTCAAACTTGCAAAGCTAAAAACTATATTTCGCCGATATCAATACATATTTACAAACGTTGTCTTGTGTTTTCCTGTTTCGTTATTAAAATGCATTGATTTGTTACTCTTGCACTATATTTGTTATTGTTTACTTAAATACCAGTATTGTTCTCAATATATAAACATAAAAAAATTTTCACTTATAGTTTATAATAGAGCGTCTTCTACATGTTACCATTATCTTTCTTTTCAATACTTATATATTAAGTACTTACACAAAACATCAAGAAGGAATGTCCGAGAACTTGATCCTATTTGTTGATTTTCAGCAGTTGGTTTCATAACATTTGATGCAGTACAATTGTATGTTCCAGCATCATTTCTATTAATGTTTTGTTTGACAAGTTTACCTTCATTGACAAAGATAATAGAATCTGGTATAATTTGCCAATTGTTCATAGATGAACTGTTTAATTTTCTCCTCCATGAGTATGTCATACAAGCGGGATTACCAGGATCAGCTTTACATTCAACAGATAGTGTGGATCCCTCAACAACCGGCTCAATGTTAAATGGTTTAACAGATGGACCGTCTGAAATGTTTTAATTGGGAATGAAACCACGTAGAGGTTAGATTTGCTGTTATCGTTTAATATACAGAAATATCTATGGAAAACCATTTTGCAACAAACACAAGATAAAATGTTACAATTTATCTCTCGGACTAACAAGTTATTTGGGAAAAAAAACAGATTGTAGGTATTTGGAGTTTAAATTTTACTTCTGAAAACGCAATTAGCAATTTTAGATCTTATACGCACATACCGAATTATGCAAAAATGAATAAAACTGAAAGAGACTTTGTTTTTTTCTTTGTTTGTTTAACGGCAGTACTGTCACATTGTGGCCATATGGTCATACCGTGCCTAATACTATAATAAGTTAGCCTAAACAGTTGCTATATTAAACGAATAAGGTTAATCTTAGAAAACAAGTTTATTTCTTTTAAGCAATTGATCAGGGTTTGAGATGAAACTGAAGCAAAACATAATTGTAAGTGAATTGAGTAAAACCCGTAAATATTCATGAAGGCTATACAAGATGGAGCATCCTCTCCTGCTAAAAGATAATAATGTGTAATTCAAGTATGCTCAATAGAACAACTTGAATAAGACACGTTCTGCAGCTTAAACTTCAATTGATATCTGCATTTGTAAAAACAGAAAAAATAAACGCGCATGTACATACATATTTCAAGGACATCAGCCTTTCAGAAATTATTGTATTTGAAGATTACTTTCAATTTTAGCATTGTCTATAAATTCAAATGTTTTGTTGTAAATCAACAGGAGTATCCTTATTTTACGACTTTTATATTTCTAATGATATTTTTGATTGCTTTTATTTCACGCTTAATCTATAGTGATACAAATTATTATCAATAAAACATTTTTTTCTAATTATTGTTATGCATGCAGATTACTCCTATTATATATCACAACACATGATGTAGTCAATTATAACAAACTAATATGTAATATAAATTTTATACAGTATTTAATGACTACACAAAAAATGTTCTATTCACAATTTTTGCTCAGAAATAAAATATTTGCTGAATACTATTTTGTGTTTGAGAACTACCCAAATTGATTTGTACATGCTTTAGAAATACGAGTCATTTGATTATGTGATAATGACTTGTTTTGAGGTTCGAAAAAACAAAACAAACAAAAACGAAAAATACGTACATAGAATTTCCATATGAAGGTCAGATGTGATTGTCACTATTTCTTTCGTTCCAAATGTTCTGTTCATATAATTACTAGCTGTACAAACGTATGTTGCATTACTTTGAATAGAAGTAATGGCCAATTTGTTGGTATTTGAAAAGATCTGACCTGACCACGAGAGTGTAGGTGTTGGTATTCCAGTAGATGAACATGATACACTGAATGACTTCCCTTTAATGGCTTTCAATGTTGAGGTAACTGGTGTCCTTTCTGACTGGCTGTAGTGATATTCTATTGTAGGACTTGTTACTGGAGCTTCAGAGAGTAGTAAGATATGCTTTTATAAAGGTTGCTTTTATCAAAAGGTGAGCATAAAACATCTATTAAAAACTGTTTTGTTTTATAATATTTTGTTTTTACAATCCTATACCTAAGCTAATTTTAAAATCTACTTTGTTTAAGACAGACATATAATAAATAGCTATGAAATATAAGAAATTAATGTTGTTAGATAAAAATCTAAAACATATTAAGGAAATCCACGTAACCTATTCATTACATAGATAACTATTTGGACGTTTTACACAACTTACATAAAACGCTAACAGACACAGTCGATGTAGAAGTTCGTGTTACATTAGCGTCATTTGTAGGATTCATTGTATTGGTTGCTTTACATGTGTAACTTCTATCTTGTTGTATAGATGAAACAGCTATAACTTGGTCACTGATTGTTCTTCCATCTCCTGTCCATCGGTAATTTGCAGTCGGGTTCCCAGTTGATGAACAATACAGGTTAAAGTTATCTCTTCTAACAACTTTAAAACGTCCAGTTATAACGGATCCACTTCGGTCATGATATCTCAGCTCAGGTTTAGATGGCGGGGCTGGTATATTATACAGATTCATATTTAGATTAATGTAGATATACACTAAAATAATGCAAATAAAGAACATTGCTTATTTTACTTCAATTGGCTAAGAGTTGTGTTAAGTGTGTAGATATATAAAAATAATAAATACTTACAAGTGAGAAATATATTGATAATACCAGGCTAGCAACAGAAATGTTTTCACAAATTAGGTATATATCATTTGAACAAAGGTATTGCATTGCAAACGCACTTACTTCTTTTTTATAGCATATTATAAAAAAGTTTAAAAAACAAGATCATTGTCAAAGTTGTCTGTTTTTTATCCGCCATAAATCAATGAACTGATCAATATAATATATCTTTAACAAAACGTCTTAGACTGCTACATTTTGCTGTTATTATTTTTTTCACATAAAACTTCAAATTATAATAACAAATTTGTTATCTAGCTAGCTTAAACAAAGTGCTAAAAGCGTCTTACTAAAATGGAAATAGAAATGATAAAATATGAAATAGCATTGTTATTCAAATTATATTTTCTTCTAATAATAATCAAATTTCTTAAGATATCTTCAGACATCATATGCCAAACTTGTTTTTATTGTGTTATTGTATTTGGGTTACTGTATTTGGTCATATTTTGTCACAATAAATTATTTTTACTTATATCAGTAATGTTGTTAAAAGACTCAACAAGCCCCAAGCGGACTACATGAAGTAGTTGTGGATGTTTGTATATTTCGTATTGCCAACGTGATTATTACTAATAGTTCTGATTTTTAACATGAAGTATTTTTAATTTTGTGGAGGGATAACGAATGGTCCTAGTCTCTTTTCTTTAAAAAATATATAATATACATTGTACAAAGATAAACAGTGGTTGTAGAATTATTTGATATCAGATTGAGAGGTGATTCATGTTGTTATCAGCATTGGCAAAAACTTAAGGTGTGTTTCCGATTACTAATATAGATCATATATTATTTATTAACATTTTATAATTTATCATTATCATCATCATTAATTACTTAATAGTTATGAATTTACATAAAATGTCTGTTATAACTAGGTATTATTCTAATCGTGTTTTTTTCTGCCTAGTTTGAATTTTTTATGGATACCAAACACTTACTCGTACACTAGAAAACAATATTACAAAATGTAACAGCAAAAACTGTTCAACAAAAGAGACATTGAGAGTATCAAGGGCAGCAAGGAAACAGCTTTTTATATTGATTTAGAAGCCGAGTCGAAGCATTAATAATTGTGATTATTTAATATTAGACCTACAATATTGTACATTTTTTATGAAATGAGATTTTGTTTAGTTATTATCAATAAGTCTTTATAACTTACACAATATTTGAATGTCAATAAAGGCAGAGCTATTTCCAGTTTCTGTACTGCCAAGAGACGGCGTCATTCTGTTTTGTGCATTACAGTAATAAATACCATTTCTTGTAACCTGAGAAGGATTTAGTGTTGCGTCTTGGCTAACTTCTGTTGTTTGTCCATTGTATGTCCATTTATATTCTGGTAGGGGAACACTTGTAGACGAGCAAATAATTGGCTTCGTGCTGTCTCTTATAATTTTAACTGTACTGGATGGTTGAACATTTTGTGAATTTAGCTGGAGCTCTGGAGATGTAGGTGGTACTGAAAATTAGTGTCATTGTCTTCTTACAAACATAGATACGAGTATATCAAAGACTGCAAATGTTTTCAATTCGTTGTAAATATATTATAAAATGTGTCATGATGGCTCTGGATTGCCCACCCGACATTCATTACTAAGATGTTATATTTTTTTATTTGTCAATATTAAAGTCAGCAATGATGTTCTTTAAAATCCAAGCTGCATAATAATTAAAATATCTGCTATGTACAGTAATATCTATCGTCGTGGCTTTGTAATTTCACATATTTTATTAAGAGTGTTTTACTATGTATTTATATGGGCATGATAACTATTGTACAGATATTGTTGTTTCTGAGGAGAAAATTTATGACATTTTTATAAGGCTCAAAAAGAAAGTTACCCCTGGGCAGAACCAACTTCAACTCGATGGGATTGATTTATATTATTTTGTAACGGTCCGATTGGCAATTCTATTTGCAAAATATCTTAGTTTATCTTATCAAAATTATATAAAAAAAATTGCAGATTCGATTGAGTGTGTACATCAGGGAAAATGAAAAAGTGCAATATCCCTCAAACCCTCTAGCACCAGCTTGATTGGTATTCAATTTGTAACACTCAAAAGCGCTGAACTCACTGATCTCGAAAGAGCAGAAAAATATAACACCACTAAAGTGAAGAAATGGGCAACTTTCACGTCTGCCACACGTAAAGACTACTTTTAGCTGCAAGACCTTCTAAAGCAAACTGGACTGGAACAATTCAACTTTAATAGAGGACTACTTAAGTACTATTCATACGCATCAATCATTTAGAAGGAAATGTTGTAGAACGAAATTGTGGATAATAACGGACGACGGACACACTGCCATTACAAAATATGAAAAACAAGATCAACAAGGAAGGGCGACGTTCAATGAACGCACACCACACGCGACCCAGTAACAAAGGACCACTAGCAAGGAGCCCAGAATGACAAAAATTAAAAGACAATGAAATTTAAGAGACTATTAATTAATAAGCCTTAAAAGCTCACCTTTGAGCACTTTGTGGACTTTCGTGTTTTTCCATGTGACAAACCAAGTGGAATATGAAAATCCAGATCATCAAGGAAGAGCAGCTTCCAATGAACGCAACCGCCACACGACCCATCAACACTGGTCCACCGATAAGGAGCCCAGCTGGACCCGAAACAAAAGCAGGTCAAGGCAAAAAGCAAAGCTCGAACCGGATAATTATTTGGATAATCCTTAATAGGATATAATGAAAACCGACCTGGAATTTAGAAAGATGATTAATTAATAGGCCTCAAAAAAGGGGGTGTAGAAGAAGGGTCTGGAGTATCTGGAAAGGCGGACGGGGCAAAAACAAAACAAAACTAAGTGAAAAAGGGAGACACTTACCGTAAACGAGAAAGCAATAAGAAGGGAAACGAAAGTTTCACTCTAATATAATAAATAATTATGAAACAACTAAGACACACGACTCTACAATAAACGGTTCTTAAAACCTTTTGGAATGAATTGTTTAAATTTTCACGTCTTCATCGGGCCCTTATAGAGGACTTCTTTCATTCAAGTCGTTGGGTTGTATCTTTCTGTATATCTATATAATCATTTTTTTTCTGTTTCATATTTTGTGAACAATTGTTAGAATTTGCCTCGATGGGGATAGTTATTTACGGAAAACAGAAAAATACAGAAAATACTGCGGGCTCCATTTTATTGAGACTGATCATTGAACCAATGACATATTTAAAATCAAAAGAAAGAATGCTTAAGTCAGTGGAATCAGTTTAAAACATTAAAATAAGAGGGCAATGCTGATCATATCGCTTACCTGCTTATTGAGGCGTTTAATAGAATAAATATGAATGAAAAAGCACATAAAATGTCTTCTTCATTGAACGCAATCTTTCCTTGTTGATCTTGTTTTTCATATTTTAATCTAAAATTTATCAGAACGTTCATATCAGCACCTTAAGTATTACAAAGCTACCATATCTGTACAGTGTCACGTACTTTAACCCACATTAAGACGATATTCGAGTATATAGGTTGCAAATATTATATATATATTATTGTAAAGGTTTCTTCATATTTGGGGTATGTGGCCTTGATATTATCCCGAAATGACCGATATTCAAAGTTGAGCTATAAATTAACATAAAAACCTTTCTGACAAATTTTAAAGATTTTTTAGCTAAAGATATTGCCTTTACAGCGTTTTTGTTCTCTTCATCATTTGGGCTATGGGAACTAGGTTTTACTGGTTTTTTTGTTACTGGATCGGGTGGGGGCTGCGTTCATTGAACGCCGCCTCTCCTTGTTGATGTTGTTTATCATATTTAACCCATTATGACCAACATTCAAACTTGACCTAGAAATCACAGGAGTAACATTTTTATCAAATTTTAATTACATTTGGAATGACAATATTACTTCTAGAATATTAACAATGCATTTCCCAATTTAGATTGTGTTAACCAGTTGTTGGCTTAAATCAATTGATGTTTTATTGCTTCCAAGGGATCACTTTTTTCCAGATATGTAT
The DNA here is from genome assembly GCF_026571515.1 of Ruditapes philippinarum. NCBI lineage: Eukaryota > Metazoa > Mollusca > Bivalvia > Venerida > Veneridae > Ruditapes > Ruditapes philippinarum. The sequence continues at coordinate 94,284 of NW_026866585.1, forward strand.
TTAGATGAAACATACTCAATCTTGAGCTAGAAATCACGAGAACAACTTTTCCGACCAATTTCAAGGATGTTTAGGTTGAAAATGTAACGTCTAAAGTGTAAACAAAGTTTTTCATATTTGGTATGTGTGAGCTAGCCAAATGAATATCCAACGCCCCTTGCTCCGGCACCAGCAGTTTAATCATTAAACACAAAATGGTAAAATTTGGAATTTTAAAACATCCGTAGATGTGTTGATTCGGCAGTATTCATTGAACCTTCACGAGCAAACAATTGGCGAAAATGAATAACATAAAATTTTGAAAAGGGATCAGGAGTTTTGAAACCTGTATATCACAGATAAGTTGTCAAAAGACAAATTAAAATAAAAACAACATTTGTTTATAATGATATGATTGTTTGTTTGTTTGTTTGTTTGGGGGGATAATTGAAAAAATCATTCATTATTGTGACAGTTTTCAATAGAATGTCCATGTATTCCTAAACACCTAACCACTAGTCACTTCTTATTCAACTATTTTAAATAATGAAATACTTTTTCTATCTTGGACAAGACAATTATAATGTTTGAAAACTTTTGTTCTATTCTCTTAAGAATTAAAATTTACATACATAAAAGTCTGACGTTTAGAACAACCTCACTTGCAGCACCCATTTGTATAGATGTACATTTACATGTGCCATTTGTTGATGCTGTCCAAGTCCATCTCTTTGTTATTGTCTGTCCAGAACTCAAATCCTGCACGGTTCCCATAAAACACGCCCATGATAGTGATGGTGAAGGATATCCACCAGTAACTGAACAATCAAGTGTTTGTTGTCTAGTTCCAATGGCACGAAATATTGTGTTATTTCCAAAAAGCTTACTTGAACTCTGAATCAATGGTCCAGTGTCTGGCTTGTCTGAAAAATGTGCAGTTGACATGACTTCATTCAATTTTGAAAAAATGTAAAATATTCTCAAACTTTTAGTGAAGATAATGATAATGAAATCTAATTTTCCGTGGAAGTTTACTTGAATGATTAACTAAATTTACAGCATCATTTCATTTAATTATTTAACTTTCATATTTTCAATTACATAATAATGTTATATAACAAATTTGTTTTTTTTGTTCTTTATTGAAATTAGAATTATTTAACATAACTGATGTGGCTTCATTTTTAGTCAAACACTTTTCAAACTTTAGTAACATCATATTTTTTAACTTGAAATTATTAATTGTACTTACAATAAACATCTATTTTTAATGGATCACTGATAGTAGATGTATAGGCATTACCGAGATCTTCCTTTGCTGCACATGTAAAGTTTTTGTTGGCATCATTTCTACTAATGTTAGAAATTGTCAACTTGTTCCTTGTATTTGAGTATGTATGTCTTGAGTCACTTGGAATGTTATTATTATCAATATTCCAGTTGTACACAATTCTAAGATTTGGGTCTCGAGGTGTTGTAGTTGATATACTGATACATGTCAATATCGCAGTCTCTCCTTCAAATGGTAATTTGTTAATGGTGATACTAGGCTTTGTTGGTTGACCTTTTTCAAAAGACGGAAAATAATAATTCTAAGGAATGAATGACCCACAATAAATATAATTTATTACCGGACATTTAATCTCAGACAATAAATTTGTAAAAGCTAATTGATTGACAAACATTGTCCATATTCGTTTACATTTTTAAATAATGAACAGGTTTGTTCTAAAGGTATCTGAAGATCAAAACTGTATTGTTTTATTAGGAAAATGCTTTTTCAAATGTTTTCCTTTTTTATCAATTCATCAGCCTGATGGTACAAGAGGCATCCGATCCATAGACTGTGTAAAACATAAAATAAAACACGAACGTGATTGTTAAAGACAAATGTCCCCGGCTCAGATTCGTCTCGGTAAACGAGTTATCAACAACTGTTTACCCATTCACTGGACAAAGAAATTGCCAAAGCTAACAATGTAAACATAGTCATTTAACTTGACAGAGTCATGTGAAAAATATATAAGTCGGCAAATCATTGCTATGACTTGTGATGAAGTTGAACAATATTTAACTTTATCAAATATTATAAATGCAAGACTTAACATTGAATCCAGTGAACAAAAACTCCATCAAAACTTAAAGAACCACCTTAGGTATGTTTCCTTGTAAATATTAGACATTGCTGAAAAACAGCTAAGGCTGTATAAAAATGTATTAAAAATCTATTGAAAAACAAATGACATTGACCTTGTGACTCCCAGCACTGGACCACCCAAGGGATGTTACTTCCAATTATGACAAAAACACCAGGGAAAACCCATTTAGAAAATATTACATACTATTGTGTCAAGTATTATTTTAGTGTGTACAGAGGCCATGAATCGCATATTAAGAAATTAAATGGAATTGGATATATACCAAGATTACTAGCAATAGGGTCATGATAAGCAGAAAAGTGAACACTCACAAAATAGTTCGGATCAATATAACAGTGTGGGTGCCAAATTTAAATAAAAAGAATCTTGAAGAAAATGTTATACAGTATACAAGAGTTGTTCAACACACTAAAAATGTATGAAAGTACATTGTTTGTTTAAGTAGCGATGGCTCGAGCCATTTAAAACTACAACAATCTGTTACCAAAAGTAGTCCAAAATATTTGAATCTGGTAACAGTAATTATTTGAGTTCAATTCGTTCTTTGTAGCTGATCACCTATTTCAAATACGCGAACTTTTGGGTTTTACAATACTCACAAAGCCTTTACGAAATTGCTGTAAAAAGTTTAATTAGTTTGCAAAACGACGTTTGTATCTGAAAGAATGAAGTTTATTTGTGGGGCAGACAGAAAGGTGACTTTTATTTTCGCCTTTAAACCAGTTGTTAAGTTTCTGTGCTTCGCATGTATAGAACTGGATCCGGCATCTAGTCATAATTTTCCTCAGGCCTTGAACTGCACAATTATCTCTTTATTGGCTCAAAAATATGCAGATTTGACATAGATTTGGAGAGACCAATGTATTATTATCCTATTCTGACATTGTTGAAGCATACCGTCAAATATTAAACCTACAAAACGTTTACCCTTCGTATTTAGAACATCTACGAAGTAAATGACCAGTTGAACCTTTTGTTTGTCCATGTTACGCGTTAACTTATTTAAAACAACAATGTAACAGTATAGAGCGAGGAAAATTTCCCAGAGTTATGGTATAGACTAAGCGACTTGGGTCCCATTTTGTTACAGTTTATACCCAGATTTCGGATACAGTTTTGACCCCAGATATTTACAAAACCGTTGCTTTTTTATATACGGGGTTAAATGTTTATTGAAACGTCGGATTGAACGTAACATGTTTATGGTGTACCTGTCATTGTACTAAGGGTTATTTTATAATTTATCCTACCTAAGATGTAGACAACGACACATTCTTTTACTTCCCGGCTAGCCTGAGTCACCGCATGTTTGTATGTTCCTCCATCTGATTGGTGTAGGTTGTCCAGTCTAATAGCGAGATCTCCAGTAGCAGCATTACCAGTAAACGTACAACCAGTACAGTTACCTATGTATAAACTGGTTGAATTTCTATACAGTGCTATTAGTAATTTAGAGCCTGTATTAGACAATATCTCATTGGTTACAGATAGAGTAGAATCTTCAGTGTTCTTCGTTATTGCTTGAAACTGAATAGTGACATAATGTCTAGGTCTTTTATATTGAGTTACTGTAAGGGGACAGCCAAATGCTGAAAGGAAGATAGGGTTTTGCTATACTTAAGGAAGACAAAGAAGTAAAAATTATGTTGTTTTTATAATTAAATGATGAACATATTGAACAAATAAATGTCCTTCAATAAACACTTTGAACCACTTCAGTGAGTTTTTATTTTGATCAAATGTAGCTCACCAGTGATGAAGGCACAACATACAATACAAAATATTTCAAAAGGTACTTGAACAATTTTGGAAACTCAAAGCTATACATCAAAAATATTTTTCAAAAGCTTATTCTATACTTGTGTGACATTTTTTTATTGATTAAGATTAAATATCACATTACAAACACTAAATTATTACAAAATATACCTTCTTAACAAGAAACCAAAGATTAAGTATATTACATCAAAATCACATGCACATGTACATGTATATCTAAGCAAATATAGTAATATACGGAGTTTATATCCGCCAAAGGTATATGTACCGTGATGACAAGTTTATATCTGAATGTTACAAACCCATGTTTGTTGACTGCATTTGTATTCACTGATTTGCTTACTAAATTGTGAAGATCTCAAACTGCTATATGCCCATGCTTCATTGCACATTGCTGCTTTTTTAACTGGCATTGCAAACAACGAAAATTCAACATATTTTCGAACAAAAAATCAAAATCGCAATTATGTTAAGTGAGAGTAACATGTATGAAGAAATTTATTTAAATGTGACATACACAACTACATTCAGTCATATTTTGAATCCATGTGGCGCTTTGACTTGAATAACGTCTCCGGTGAAATGGTGACACGAGTAAAAAGTGAAAGCCGGTGTCGCGTAATAATCATATGCGCGTAATTTTACCACGGTTAATACATGTTTTTTTAAACTTGCCTATGGCTTTGTTTACCAACAAAGCGCTTAGAAAATTAGTATAAATCTTCAGCAAAGAATAGTTATTTCGGAATTGAATATTCAGTCTTCAGAATATATGTGTGAAATTGAGAAAAATCGTAGAATTTTTCATCTTTCGTAGGGCATTTTGAAAACCTGCAAGGTTCTCAAAATATTAAATTCATGAAAATACAAATTTTCAAGGGTGTTAAGCTTTGTTTCTTGTTAATAGTTTAATTTATAAATGAGCTAGAATTGATCGTATGATGTAGTTAAAAATGGTCAATTCTCCGAAAACTTAGACAAATTAATGGGAACTTTTGCCCAAAAGGGTACTACAAATGTAAAATTTGTCACTCATACATTTATTCTTGAAAATAAAGTTCAATATCTTTTCCCGTATTCTTATATTCACACGTCAATACCATACCGCGGCTATACCGACTGAGCTATCACGCCTCTTATACCTCTTCTTCCCTAAATAGTTAACAGATCTTAAGTGCGATATACTTTCCTGCCATATTGAAACTCATCCTCAAATTTCTCAGGTTACAGAGCAATGTTAATAAAACTCTGATCTATATTCAGTTACGGCCCAAAGTTTGGCTCCAAAGTCTCAGGTTGAGAGAGAGGAATGTGCATTATGGCGGAGATTCGAACCCGAAACCCTCACAATACCGTACCACAGCTCTTACCGACCGAGCTATTCAGCGGCTTACACATCAACTACCCTAAATACTAAATAGTTTTGAACCGTGACACACAAATGTAATATTAATTTGCCTTTTTAAAAAAAAACTAATTAAATACCAAATACAATGTTAATTCAACTCTGAGATATAGGAAGTAAAGGCAGCATTATGTGTGCCAATTGTAACAGGGTGACTGGGATTCGAACCCGGGACCCTAAGAATACCATTCCGTGGCTCGACCGACTGAGATTTCCGGCCACTTAAACATTTTCTCCCCAAAACAGTGAACAGTTCTAAACCATGACATAATCCGATCAATTAAATACAAAAACAATATATCTAAAATCTGCAAGAAAAGTTCTGTTATAAATGAATTAATACAAATTAAGTAAATGGAAATCTTATCCCACGGAGTTGATTTGATGTTGAGTTGAAACATCCCACCTTAACCATGATAAATGTCAACAATCTTACAGATGAGACCAAAGTCCCATATGTTCAGGACTGCTAGGACCACGGTTGCCTCTAAAACAAGGCAAACTAGGAAACTACTGTCTCACTCCTACACTTTATATAGATCTTTTCTCTTAAAATAATGATATAAGTGCCAAATCATGTGTTTTACTCTATTATCATATATGATGTTTTGAAATTTACCAAGTTATATTAAAATTTAAAATAATAAATTTAAATAAATAAGTTTATTCATTCATCTTTTTTTTTCTGATTTAAAGTCCCATGAATGGTTCAGTTCAAATTTTGAATCATTTAGCCAAGGTCAACCATAATGTCTCTGATTTGTACTCAACTACTTTCTTCTTAACAAACCAACTAAGATATTACACGGTCAATAGAATTAAAGCTAATAAATGTAAATTTTAATTGATGCTCACTTTGAAAATAAGTATATGAACTCGTATCGAAGATTTAATATTTTCTTTTTTTAATCCTTGATATTATTGTAATAAGTCATTAAAAAACTCAAATCAATCAGGACAGTTTACAGGATAGTATCTCACAATCATTTCATGTTTGAACTTGTTACTACAAGATTGAACTTCAAGTTCCCTATTAATTCCATAATAAGTGCAGCATAATTACACAATGTATTCTATGACCACAGAATACAGTGTGTGGCATAGCTTGATTAATTTGTTGTCTATTTTTGAGCATCACCATCAATAAATCAATCATCACCATCAAAGCACTGCTGCTCATGATAACTATCATCATAATAATCATCATCATCACAATCAACATACTTCTGCTCATAATAACCATCATCAATATAATCACCATCATCATCACTATCAAATACTTCTGCTCATGATAACTATCATCATAATCGTCATCATCACAATCAACATACTTCTGCTTATGATAACCATCATCAACTTTATCTTCATCATCACAATCAACATACTTCTGCTCATCACAACTATCATCAATATAATTATCATTACTACCAAATACTTTTGCTCATTTATAACCATCATCAACTGAATCATCATCATCGCAATCCACATACTTCTGCTCACCATCATATTTATCATCATCATCATCATCAATATTATCATTATCATCACTATCAAATACGTCTTCCTATGATAATCATCATCAACTTAATCATCATCATCACGATTAACAAACTTATGCTCATCATCATCATCATCATGAATACAATTATAATCATCACTTTCAAATACTTCTACTTATGATTACTATCATCATCATCATCATCTTCACAATCAATATTTTTTTGCTTATGATTACCATTATCAACATAATCATCATCATTGCAATCAACATGCATCTGCTACAATATAATCTACATACTCATTATTATTGATATCAGCATCCTCCTGCTCATCATCAATATTATTATCATTATCACAATCAAAATACTTCATCATCAATTTAATTATAATCATCACTATCAAATACTTCTGTTAATGATTACCATAATCAACTAAATCCTCCTCCTAATCATCATCATCCACATCACAATTCAAATACTACTGCTCATGATCATCATCATCGATATAATCTTCATTATCACAATCAACATCAACTTCCACTAATGAAAATTACCATCATCAACATAATTATCATGATTGCAATCAACACACTTCTGCTCGCCATCACCATCATCAATATAATCAACATATACGAGGGTTGTTCAAAAAGTAATAGGACTAAGAGTCTTGCATCTTCATATTCAGTTCAATTTTGCAGTCCTATTACATTTTGAACAACCCTCGTACGTGTGCTTAAAATTATGTCTTTTATTTATGAGCTTTGTTTTTATTTAGTCCTACATAATAGGTTTAAACATATTTATTTTTATTAAGTAACAATACTACACATCAAACACAGAATTATTTATAAAAAATCATGATCAAGTTGATTGAACTGGAAACTCAAAACTTATTGTAATTCTCTCCACTTCTAGTAAGACATCGGTACTTATAAATAATTGATTGAATAAATTGTTACATCCAAGATAAAATATGTTAAAATTAAAAGAAAATAAGACAAAATTAAGTTAAAACAAACAAAGAAAATTCGAGAGAAAAACATAAAGAAGTGTTAAAAAGTTTGAATTAAGAAATAACTCCGAGTAAAGAAGAAAAAATGAGAAAATATAAATAATAAAAAGAAGTGTGAAGCTATAGAATTGGGTGAAATACAGACTTGCACATTCATAAAGAGGATGGAACTTTTTTCAGATTAATCAAAACGTTTAGATTTTTCAATATAAGTGTGAACAGCTTTGAATTTACATTCAGTCTCTCCAACTGATAAAGATGTGTTTCCTGAATAATGTTTTTTTAAGAGGAACAATATAATAAGAATTCTTGATAACATTTATCAAGGAATGTCTGATATTTTCATACTGCCTACAATGCAAGAAGAAGTGAGCGGCTGTTTCGCGTAACCTATAGCTTCGAAGAGATGATGGGATAATATGTTTTGATAATAGATCGTCTGCAAGTAAGCTACAATGTGTACGAATACGGACGAGAATAATTTAATTTTTACGTTTTCCAAAGTAGAATTATTGCGGTACAGTTTTTGTTTGTTTCAACGATTCTTTCTTAAATTTGAAACTGTTGCTGCCTTTTTAAGAGATATAGAAAGTTCATTAATAGCATCTAGTTGTTGCAGGGAGAAATGAATCATAATACAGCGATGTTCTAGCTCTTGATCTTCACGATTACGGAGGAGATAATTTTTGTTATCAACTAATGGCGGACATAAATCTGAAAAATAAGACGGTGTTAGGTTGGAAATGTAGAAAAAAGGTAGCTTATGTTCTTTTCTCTTTCATATGACGAAGCTTTAAAAGCTTACTTACAAAATTACAGAAAAAAGTGTTGGTTTCCGAACTCAACCCAAAACAAACATGAAAACATTAACTACATTTCAGAATTATTGATAAGAAGGACAGAATAAGTTTATTTTGTTTATATATTTGCATGATATTGTTCAACAACATTGACCTGGCACTCTTGCATTTGACCCTATAGCCGGTAGTTTCCGTAAATGTTACACTCTACTTGTACATCGATAAAACATGTATATTTACAGTTGTTGGATGTTGTAAATTCAGAATCTCTCATGACGCAATCGACCTTACATTTATAGGCTTACACTCGTCGGTTCGACCACTTTAATTTATTCTTATTTATTTATTTTTTATTTTAAAAATGCCATTCTCTTGAAATCGTGTGTATGGACTGTATGACTGACACTGCCAGTGAACTCGACTACATTTTGTAGACGACTGATTGATTTTTATTGTTTACTGTAATAAAATTAAATATAATTGTTAAAAAAGCACCACTCAAATGGAATCCTAAAACAGATGTAGTAGAACATTTTTAAATAAGTAAATTTAAAAAAGGAAATATGTGTATCTTCATAACGTGGCGTTGGTCAGGAATCGAACCAGAGACCTTCAGATCGGTAGCCCGACATCTATACCAATTCACAACACCTCACTAATGAGTAATAGTAACAATCATAGCGATATATCCGTAATATACCAATGTTTATCTAGTGACCTTTACGAATTTGTTGTACAATATAACAAGTAGTAAGGTTAACATTGAAAAAATTAAGAGAAGAAGAATTATAATAGTTCTGCGAGCAATAACTTAATTTTGTATAATTACCTTTGTAATTGCAAATAGATATCCAAAAAGTCAGATAGAATATATTATTCAACATGACACTATTTTTAAGTTTATTTTGCTCAATTTTAAATTGTCGTGTTATTTTCTAAACCAACTTTATAAGGAAGTAAATATGTCGTGTTTTGCTAATATACATGTCTTAGTTATATCTGAATGTTTAAACGTGCGTAAAATATAATAAATTATAATAGGAGTATTTAAGAGAGGTTACGCAGCGCAGATAAGTAAGTAATTAATGATTCAATGAATGCTTGGAATTTGATTTAGCATTAAAACCTTAAAAAATCAGCGCGTTATGCAAGACTTACAAACCAATTTTTAAAACACAGGAACAATTATAACGCCTATAAAAGTAAATAACACTGCACATGTAATAAGATTGGAATGAAAAAAATCTTTTGACACAATATCTTATTATATATAACTTTTATTTGTTACTACATTTGTTTTACAAATTAACCCTTTAAAACTTAGCAGATCGATGGAGTCAAAGTGCGAAATTGGATCACTGCACTTATATTAGAGAAATACATGATGAAAAACAAAACCTCCTTACCACGTTAATGTTTGATTTGTTGATTATTTTTGAAAATTTGCTTATAAAATACTAGGTATTTTAATTTCATTATCGCCGTTCCTGGACGGCCATATATACAATTAACAAGATTTGAATAGATCTACCTGTACACCGCCTGTCTTTTGTCAAGCAAAGCGAATAATCTAATATCACATGATAGTCAAAAACTCCAACAGGGGATGCGACCTAAATGGACTCGCCCAACCGCCATGTTTGTGGGATAAATTATTCGTAAAACTGAAAAATACCATTATCAGTATACAAACGCAGTACCGTTCTGTAGGCTATTGTAAGAAATGTACTGAAGATTGTAATATGGTTTTGCTTCATGTCCTTTCTGATTATAGAAGGTAGTCTAAATAAGAGTATCTTTTGTTTTCTTTCCTAAATTTGCACTTACAGAAAACAACTTCATAAATGTTTTCTTTCTAGCGAGTTTAATTCTATGAGAGGTTTTATTGCATCATATCTATAATAAAGCTTGTCACTTATAGTCCGTTCAAAGCAAAGCCGTCGGCGGAGTATAGAACGTTAATTTCATTTATAGAACGCATGAATCAAAACAAAGTTTTGAAAACTTTCGCCGGTAATATTGCAAAATTGTGGGAAATTGACTGATTGCAACTTTTCGAATTAAAGATAAAGATAAAAGCCGACAAATTCTGATTGAAAACGGATGCGTAAACTTGTCTTACGTGAACTTCTACTGGAACCATAATAATTATGACAGGGAACCAGAATAAACGGCAGCAGTTCATAAAATACCGAATGGCAGTTTAAAAACGGAAAATTATTCTAACCGACTTCCCCTTTCATAGGATTTGCCTAATTTCATATAACCCGAGGGTAAATTCTTTTTAGATATCACATAAAACATGAAATGGCCGTATATAGTGTGTGTTGAGTGCAGCCGAAAGTATGCAGTTCTACAGTTCTAAGTGTATTGAAATAATTAATTGTAGCCACCGATGGATTTAAAAATGTTATGTACGAAAGAGCTTGTTTTGACATGTTTGAGGCTTTGCCTTATTCAGATCAGAGTATCATGGCAGGAGTTGACCCCTAAGCGGCTGTGATTAATTAAAGCCATGATTCTAACGGCCACGTCTACTACGACTTCATAACTACGACAACGATTTTACAATGTTAAGTAAGTTTAGGAATATGACTACTTGAATTAGGACTTCTTCATCAACTCCGTCAATAACGATAACCAAAATACCGATCGGGGTCATTTTCTGATCATCACTAACATCCCTCTGCAGACTTTTTTTCTTCTTTTAATTGATTTTAAATATAATGAATGTGGTCATTTTTTCCAAACCAAGGTTTTATAGTAAGTGAACTGGTGGAAATCGAAATAAGTTTATTTTTTACCATTATTCCTCTCAATTTTATAATTTATTTCGCAGGAATGAGACATAACTCACGTTGGCCAAGAAAATTCTGTAAATATCCACCGGGATGTACCTATAACGCTCATTTGTAATACCGAGTGGATGGTCATTTTATATTTCAAGCATATTTATATTTTATCCTGGTTTTTTTTCCACAATCACTGTTAGCCAAAAACTACTATAACAGTCAATTAAAGTTGAGGTGAATTGGCTATATATTTCAATTCATTGACTGTTATAGTGTTTTTTGGCCAAGAGTGATATTGAAAAATGACAAACAAACATAGACTGTATCTTCAAAAATGTGGTTTAAAGATCGTTTAACGTAATAATAGTTAATATATTCATAATCTCAATTCAAAATTTAATTGTCGCTTCAGCTATACATCATTCAAAAATATTAAATTTTGAAAAGGATTCAACTTAATTATAACTATTAATAATTGTGTGTATATTTAGTAAATCAATTTCATCAATCAAATGTGATATGTATTTTGTTTAAAAAATAAGTAGTACCTCTTCCTTTAAATCAGTACAATTAATATTCGTAAAATGACAAACTAATTTCCACACTTAAGATTAACCTATATAATCAGGAAGTATCCGATACTAAAGGAAAACTGGATTGGTTATGTAAATAGTAAGTGCCTTAAAGTTACTTAAAACTTCAAACCATTTTCAAGAAAAACAGATTACATTTCAAGCAAAATTAAAATTGATTTAGTAATCAAAGAAGTCTACTTTCATTAACGGTGGAATGAAGACGGAATGGCGTTTTTTATTATTAAAGTCATTGACACATGCATTGATTTATCTTATGGTTGTATATACTGTTAAAAACACTAAATAAATTGTACCTTTGCTTCGCTTGACATTTTCCTTCTTCCATACTAATTTGTATACATACTGTCAATATATCAAAATATTGCCGAACTTTGACAAAACAATAATCTATACGTCCTCTTCCATAAAAAGGACAAAAGAAAATCAAACTATGATAAGATGCTACAGTCGTAGTTAGTAACACTCTAAATGCAGTGTAACATCCTGAATTTGGTAATTATTTTAGGATTATACGAATGTGTAAGACATGAATGTCATTTATGGAGGATATTGAATGAGTGTAAGTTTAATACTGAATTTATTGAACGAGTTGAATAAAATTATATTATGCGAGACTCTGGCGAGCATAATATTATTTTATTGAACGAGTTCAATGAATTTAGTAATGAACTTACACGAATTTAATATTCTATTTATTACATACATAAAATAAAGACCGTTTGAAGCGATAAAGAAACATGTTTCATTGACGCGCCCATAGTAAAACGCTTACATTTCGCGCATCTTTACGCTATGTTTATATAACGCAAATGACGTCACGTCAAAATATATGCACGGCCGTGCAATATCGTTTTTACGGAGTCGCGAAATCGGCACGGGTGTGTGATAAATTATTTTATCATTGGTACAACCTGTAAAAATGATTTTATGTAAAATCAAATAAACTTTCATATGTATGTATCTATATTGTGTCTGTGTATAACTAGATACATTTGACTTGAGAGTTTTTCAAACTAGGTTAAATTGTCTTTACCTTTTAAAATGCGTTAAGAAAGGGGAATAATCAAAGTAACTTTAATTTTTCTAGTTGAACCATGAGAACCAAACATATCATACACCGAGTCAACGAGTGACACAACTACTTACATCGTCTTATTCGCTGTGGTTATCTATATGTGCATGGATAATTATAGGTTTACTTGTTACTGACTAATACTATAACGTAAGACTTACTATTAAGGAGAATAAATCTGTTTAATAATAAATATTAAATATTAAGAAAACAGATGATATCCGTGACGTGTTATGGTATTGATTTAAAAATGAAATACTATACATGCTATCCTGGAGAGCTATATCTACTAATTAGCAGTGAGACTATACAATAACATATATAATGCACATAGTTAGAAACAAAATACAACTGATAATCAAGCGAACCATCGAATGGGTCACCCTTAAAAACCATGATAACTGACAATAGATAATCTTCAAACGACAGGGTGTACAATGGTGTTAACTCAGAGTCCTGTTTATCTTGTCACTATTTGATCTCGTATATCCGAGTATAGATATCTAGATACAGATACCGCTGTTCAGCGAATCAATATCAAATATATCATTAATACACTACTGTATATGAAATTACTATAGCGATATGAACAATAAGACTGTAGCCTACATTGTGAAAAACTGTTAACTCATGTAGCGTGTGTATAGCATCGACGGTAAAATGGATTAGAGTAATGGTACAAGAAGTATGCATGTTACTTGGTTAATTATATAGATACACTGCTCTACATCTCTAACTGTCCATACCGACATTTATCAGTTTGCAAATGTGATTGTTTAATTATTTTCCAGTGGTTACACTGGTCCGTATCAGGAATTAGGTTCTAACACATTTGGTCAAATAGCTTTAAATCATTGTTATTGTTGTTGAAAACACGTAAGCAGACGAACATTAGAAATGAACAAATAAGGCTAGTGTATTTAAATAATTCCAGACTGCTTTAGTCAGCGAGAGATGATTAGTCAAACCAACAGTGCTGCAACCAGAGACAGCAACCTTTCAACTTAAAGGTCTGACGCATCGCATACTTAATATCTAATTCACTTACACAATGAAAGATAGCTTTATAAAATAGAATTCAGCTAACCATATTTATATCGCGTTGAAAAATATATTCAAGTATGACTATGAAGTGTAGTTACCAATTACAGCATAGAATGTTCCTTATTTTTTTTGTAAGATTGATCAATATAATAACCATAAGTATATATATGCAGAAAATATTGTGTTAAAACAAACGGTCGATATCAGGCGATGACCCATGTAACAGACATCAATTATGTGAATTATTGTGCTCCTTAGAAGCTCATGGGAACTATACACTTAATCTGTCGTCATCTGGAAATTAAAGAATCCATCGTACAATATTACAAAACTATTATAACGCTTGTCACATAGCTCAAACTCTGAATATGAGTTGCGTGTATGGTTGTCTTGCATTTGTAAACGAGTTCTGTGTAAAGATCGAAGCTAGCAATTTCGAGATAAAAAATTAAAATCGATATAATCATGAATATAATCGCAATAGGAAGAATATGAATTGTCGCGTAGGAGGAGATACAATCTGAAGTTACAAGACCGACGAGATATGTGACAGCAGAAATACAATTGAGAGAAGGAGGTAGAAACTTGCCCTATTTTAAAATCTTTACTGACAATATAAAGAATTACTTAAAAATATGCCGTGACAGCTATTTGACTATGTAACTTAGGATACTGTGGAAGATCAAATATATTTACAATGTTACTTAGAGGTTTATTAATTCGGATTCATGTTATATTTGGCGTTAATTGTTTCTTTCTGCTGACAGGTAAACTATATAATTGTGTAAACATTTACATAATGACTTAATTTTAGATAATAATCATTATACAAAAAACGTTTTTATATTTTTTGTTTACAAATTATTGCATATAAATAGACTTAAAGGATATTTTCTCTCCGAAACAGCCCTCATTTTTAAAGGAAAAAGTGCATAAAAGTTTTTGCAATTTTAGGTTGGCTTGTTATTAAAAGTAGCTATGTCTGTAACAATTGCTAAAGAAAAAAACATGCAGTTTTCGTGATGATATTAACCAGTGTTCCAAATTTAAAATACCATCATATGTTCAATGTTCATCGTGTTTAAGGCCTGTTTTTCTGAAAATCTATTGCAGTTTAAATAAAGAAATACATGTATATATTCGAAACATGTCAATATTCAGCAGTACGTTGCGATACAATAATTAAAGAATAAAAGGCTTGTCTGCAAGCCAGCTTGATATACTTCTTTAAACTAAATGGACACATTTTAGCTTTCATGTCTGTATTATCGTTTTATCATTTATGTACCAAGTTAACTATTGTACGTTGATATAAATAAATGCAAATATGTTATGTTTAACCTTCCCATTCAACAATTTCAATTCTAAAATGAAAATAACTTTTGTGTGTACATATCAAGGCATTTATCAATCTTTTGTCTGATATATAATATTGAAGTGTACATTCAAATATAACTTAATGATAAATACGAGCAATATGAAAACTGAAACCACATTCTTAATAGATATATAACACAGCCTACAACTAAATTGACATTGACATAAAAGAATATTGTTATCATTATTATCACTGGCTTTACATTTTGAAACGATTTAGCTGTTATCTTCGAATTAAACTGCGGCAAAAGTATACAATACTGCACATTGAAAGAGTAAAGAGATATCTTTCAATGAACGTTTATTTTTAAATGCTACCAATTAATAGCATAATTACGAAAGTCAGGTAAGAACATTTCAAATTCATGAATTCGTCATTGACTACACAATTTCGTGATATTAAATTGACGAATTTCAGAATTCATCAACATGTATTCATGACTTGACCGTTATGAATGTACAATTTCAACATCACACGAATTTAGGATTTCTACTTCATAAATTCAACTTTATGAATTCTCGTTTTGATTTCAACTTTGCGGACTCTTTAATTTCATGAAATGTCGATTGTGAAATTCTTGTTTCAAATTTTACGATTTCTGCTTTGTGAATTCATGATGTAAACCTTACGAATTCAAGATTTCAATTTTCTTCTGGATCATGTGACTTCGGCACTGGTGACGTCATTGTAACTTTTTACAACAGGTTTTGAGAAGTTGAGAAAAAGATTGTCAAGTAGAGTGATATATTTTACATGTATTTATAAGTAAATCTAGAACTAATGTATTTTCGTCTAAATTTTTTAAATCTAGATCTGATATGTCCTTCACGGTGTTGTTGCTACATCTGCTTTGACGAATGGATGGATATGTTTCCAAAAATAAATTATTTTTTGTTCCGAAAGATAAGTCAGACGTGAAATAAACTTGGGTTCCTTTGTAATTTTGAATTGTACAATATTGGTTTTACGACAGATGCTTTATCATTTTCTTTTTATTTTCTGGTATATTATGACCAATTCAAACTTATACGCATTATACTGGTATTTTATGAGATGTTACCTTCGTTTGAATGAATCTGTAGCACAGTAAGTTTGTTTGTTAGTTTTGGGTTTTAAGTCACATCGACACGGTATAGGTCATATCGCGACGTTCCAGCTTTACTGGTGGAGGAAGACCTCTGGTGCCCTTCCGTGCATTATTTCAGGCACGAACGGGCACCGAGTAGAACCACCGACGTTCCATAAGCTAGCTTGATAGCTTCATCACATGAAAGAATCCAAAGTCCCTGTCGGGATTCGAACCCACAGCGGTGAAGGGCAAATGAGCACAGTAAGAAAGACTGCTTATATGAAAACTAGAAATCAGCTAGTGGCTTGGAAACCTGATGAAAACTGTTTTATTGTGTATTCAAGTCTTATTTCGTAATTATATTACCATACACACTCTTTTTAGAAATTATTAATGACGATGGATACAAATATTTATTAAATTTTCCCTGTATCACGAGTATATTATTCATGCAAAGTAAATTATATAATTGAAAGGAATTATGACAAGGTGTTATTTATGTCTTTACATGTTTTATATACCCTTTGATGGGCATATTGTTTCTTTACATGAGCCGGTGAAACTTCATACCACTCTCAACTCGAAACTTAACATTGAAAATAAGCCATTATTTGAAATAAGCAACTAACGTTATACCAAAATATAAAATTAGTAGCAACTTATTATCGAATTTGTAGTGTATTATACTAGACCTTGATTAAATCTTTGAAAATTATACATAAATTATATATAAAATCCATTACCAATTTTTACAGAGAAAACAAGAGAGAAAACATTTGAAAAGAAACTAAAAAAAATACTCTCGTGAAATGAACCTTAAAAATTGCGCAATGCCAAT
Source organism: Ruditapes philippinarum (assembly GCF_026571515.1). Classification (NCBI taxonomy): domain Eukaryota; kingdom Metazoa; phylum Mollusca; class Bivalvia; order Venerida; family Veneridae; genus Ruditapes; species Ruditapes philippinarum. The sequence goes on from NW_026866585.1 coordinate 111,706, forward strand.
TCAATTATTGTGACACTAAAAGTACAACTGATTCATTGCAGGACTTGGTTTTGGAGATATTGTTTTATCTCCGTTGTCACCAAGTGCAGCAGAAAATAATTCTTTGACTTTGACATGTACTAACAGCGGAGATGAAAGTGATACACTTTTCATTTGGAAGCGTGTAATGAGAAATGAATCTGCATATAATATAATTGGACTTATAAATGCATCATGTAATGCTGTCCTACAACCTGTAGACACAAATGAGTATGAGTATGGCTGTCCCAGCAGAAAACAATACACTTGGACAATCAAAAAAGTTACCAGAGAAAATGAAGGAGATAAATACCAGTGTACAGTCGATTCTCCAGGAGCAAACAATAGTAATGAGGTGAAAATTTCTGTTCAAAGTAAGTTGAAATAACACTTATTGCAATTTGTTAAAATCTTGATATTTCCTGTGTAATTTGATATAGCTTTGTCATGTTTATAAATTAAATGCAACTTTTATGTCTTGCTTCTGAAACAGTATTGTAATGAAATATATATTTAGATGTTTTAGCATTTCAACGGCCTTAATAATTAAGTTCTTTTATATGATCGTGAAATATTATTCGATCTGAATACAAATGTATATGACTTTCCTAAGTAATACAATTAACAAAATGTTTATACATAAACTGTGTAGTTTTTAAATCTATTGAAATTGTGTAGAATCTTTTTAAATCTGTAAAGTTGCCGTATTGCATGAAAAACTTTACATCACAGGAAACAGATGAACGTGAAAAGGATGTCATCGTACGTTCTATTTCTGTGCAGGCTTAAATAATCTTTTCATTCCTTTTTATTTGAACATTTCTGATATTGTCTTTAGCATAAACTGTCCACGGCAGATATTATTCATTCTTTTATCTTAACGTCGCGTCCCTCTGGATAAAGACTTCTCTTGCTTCCGAGACGTGATAGGGACCATCCGTTGTCCTGATATAAATATATCAAAAGCGTACAATATGTTATCCTCTGAAACCAGAAAGTCTACACACATTGTCTATTGTCTATTGTACCTCTGCAAAATTTGTCAAACTAGAACTGTGTCCAAAGGACACCGATGCCCCCACTGACAACATACATATGGTATATAGTGAAAAAAATCAACAAAGTGCCATAATTCTGTTAAATTTGGTCGCAGCAAAAATTCCTTCCTTGACTACCATCTACACATTAAGGTTGTTCATCCCTGGAAGATTAAGCAAAATCTGCCATCCAGTTTAAGAGGAGTTGCGTTCACAAACTTTTTATATGGTATATACAGAAAAAATCAACAAAGGGCTATAATTCTGTTGAATTTGGTCGCAGCGAAAATTCCTTCCTTTGCTACCATCTACACATTATGGTTGTTCATCACTGGAAGTCAAAGCAAAATCTGTAATCCGGTTTAAGAGGAGTTGCGTTCACAATATTTCTACATAGTATATAGAGAAAAAAATCAAGAAAGGGCCATTATTCTGTTTAATTTTGTCTCAGCAAAAATTCCTTTCTTTACTACCATCTGCACATTAAGGTTGTTCATACCTGGAAGTTTAAGCAAAATCTGCGATCCGGTTTAAGAGGAGTTGCGTCCACAAGATTTCGGGAAGTACGGACGGACAGACGGACGGACGTACCAACATTTGATATTTAAGAGGCAAATCAGCTCATAAACTACACCTGGACTAAAGTCCATAAGCAGAATTAGCTCATAAAAACAAAAAAATAGCCTTTAATTTGAATTTTATGAGTTTTTGTTCTTTATTTCACTACGGAATGAAGCTCATAAATATCAAATGTTTGCTCGGACGGACGGACAGACAGACGGACAAGTGCAACGCTATATGATGCACCCAACTTTGTGGGGGGCATACAAAGTAGTTGTTGAGTCTAAATTGGGCCCTCCACAGTAGCCTGGAGGTCATGGGCTTTCAGTATGTTTGTTGTTAAAGTAAACAATTCTTCTGAAACTTAAGAGGCACAGCCTAGATATGTGTGGCATACAAGATTGTCTTATTGCCCTCTAGTTTGTTTAGATAAGGACTCGGGGTCAATATTTGCAGATACAGTGTTAAACTTTATATTTTGAGCTACAGCTGTAAAACATGAACAATATGCATCATTTCAGAAATAGAATTAGACATTTACATTAGTTTACCTCGCAATTGACCCAGTAAACTACCTTTCCTAAATAGTTCTTCAACTATGAAAATTGGTCAAAGTACCGGTACACAATTTTCAGACACATTATTGATATTTGACCTAGATTTTGACCAGGAGACTAACTTATTTGTATTGAGAGGTACAGCGTTTGAAAAACTACAACTGTTTCAGTTATAAATTTGATCTGAACTATTAGGTGAAAGTTTACCCAGTGTCATACTTTGTAGTTCCCTTTAGCATTATAGAGGTTCTTTTTATTTTTATTTCTCAACAACTTTCTCATCTGTCATGTCCTGTTAAAGTTTCAAAAAATACCATTGACCAATTACCTAAATCATCTGTTGTTTCTATTGTTTTTTGTTCTAGGTTCACTGGTTCTTGTTGCTATGTCGTGTGGGGGTTAGGTTCATTGAACGCCGCCTTTCCTTGTTGATCTTGTTTATCATATTTTGACAATATTAAGGATTGCTATGCACCTTGGTTAAAATTCTGTCAGGGGTAAACCGTGTTGCCATTGAGCAAGAAATTTTATACGTATTGCATATTGCTGGTTGGTTGCAGGAACGGGTTTGAAAGTATTACAATAACACGGGAATGGATCTCCGTATGTATATCGTATGAGCATCGGTAAAAACTATATGTGAACTTCCGCTGCACCAGATGTGAAGCATAACACCAGATGTGACTGTATAAATAGGTCAATCGCAGGTTAAGTTTTCATCTTTTTAAACATTTTTATAAAATTCAAACGCTTTTATTAATTTTCATTCCAATCTATGTTTCAGTTCCAATAACTAGTGTTGAGTTGATAACACCAACCAGTTCAATTGTAACTGTCATGGAAAAAACAGAAACAGAATTCAAATGTAAAACATCCGGTGGCCTTCCAGAAGCTACTGTCACATGGTATAAAAACAATGGTACATCTAGCCAACCAGGAGATGAAGTTGCTATATATGCATTAATAAGCTCATCATCGGTTACTGTTAATGGTCTTAAAGAAGTAACAAGTATATTAAGATATTTATTGTCACGAAATGAAAATGGATTTACAGTGTACTGCAAAGCAAGTAATACTGCTGGACAAACACCAATTATTTCAACAAGAAAGCCACAGCTGAATATTCAGTGTAAGGTTTGTTTGTTGTATTGGGATTATAATTTTCAATTTTTATATGGATAATAAATGTCACGCAATATTCATGACATGTTATATATGTATTACAAAAAAAAAACGATCATGTGTAATGGTGGATGATTCTATTATTTTGTCATATAATAACGTTCATAACGTATCTAATTAATGGTAATTATACATGTATCCTAACATCGGAAATTTTGTTTCTTTTTAGATCCACCGGGTTTCCCACATATAATAGATTTCATTGATGGTGTGGAGTATAGGGTTATAGAAAACACTCAGGGACAGCTTTCATGTAAAATATCCGGGGGAAACCCGTTACCTACTTTAGCATGGGACTGTTATAACAGTGGCACACTTGTGGCAACTAGTGGCGATACAGTTGCAAACAACCATACATGGGTTGCTAAACGTGGAAAAGATAAAATATGTCATTGCCGTTCTTTTCATTACAGCGGATCTAAATCGGTGTCTATCAACATTAAAGTCCTATGTAAGTGCTTTTATGATTACACACAATATCTAATTTTATCAAATATAATATACACTAACGAACAAAAGAAGGAACGGGTCAATTTATTTTGTGAACTAACTATAGTTTTCTGATACGTTTATTAAATTTTATTATATAACTTACTCAAATGTAAAAACACGCCAAAAATGTGGGTTTTGCTGTAAAACATTACAAAACAAATAACACCATTTAAAACCACAAAACGTTATTAGTTGCATGACCTCCTAGAGCTGCAAAACATGCCATACTTTTCTTGAAATATTATTTATTCTTGCCTAGTGAATATTCCGACACTTTTGACAGAAGACATAATTTATTTTCTGATCGTAAGTGTACATTACAGTTTTGTATAGTTTATGTAAAGTTTTAATTGCAAATTATATATGTATATATATATATATATATTATATATACATAATATACCTTTCAATCAGATATTGAAACAGGATAATCAAATATATCAATGATATTCAGTTTATCAGGCTTCCATACCGCAACGGTGGTAGTGTTAGTAGTTTTCACTTGCAATAGCACAGAGTATTTTAAAACTTCCACTTACTGAAGATATGAATGATAACACACTGTTGTTTTCTTTTTTAAGATCCTCCAGTAATACCCACTTTCATAATACATGGAACAGTTGTAAGTGGAACTATATCAGTTATCAAGAACAATGGATTTTCAGTTAATTGTAGTAGTTCTTCAAATCCAATTCCTACATATATATGGACTTCTTTAGACATTTACAACAGGTCTGGATCAACACTTAATGTAAATAATATACAGGGCGAAAGTAGATATACATGTGAAGTACAGAACACGATGAATCCTACAACAGGTGTTAATGTCACGAGTAGTAACTCCTCATATTTTGATGTACAAATGCTATGTAAGACTTCTTTACTTTTCATTTCATAAAGAATACTATCTACTTCGAATTCTACTTTCAATATACTTTCAATATACTTATGACTTATTATTCGTGCTTGTTTGTTAATATTAGAAATTTGTTTTGGTAAATATTGCTATAGGAATTCCTTTACCTATTTGAGTAAATTTACGCTATCTTAAATATATCAATTTTGTCATTTTCGTCGTTTTAAAGGTATCCCATATTTTATTCATGTAACCAATAAAAAACACTAAAAACAAAATAAATAGAAAATAAATTTTATTTTTCATGCATGCTATGTGCATTTTGCTTTAGACGCTCCATCAATACCAACATTTAATTACTGGAATGCAAACGGACACTCGATACCAACACGATCATTAGATGTTATAAAAGACGATACGTTTAAAGTAGCTTGTATATCTGACGGCAAACCGTCGCCAGCATACTACTGGGATAATCATGGTAACAACAGAATACTGACAATAACCAGGATTGAAAGTGATAAAACAAGTAGTGTTTGTAAAGCCACAAATACAATGAAAGAAACAGTAGGACAAACGTTGACAAGATCCGCTTCCGCTGTTTTAACAATAAATGTTTTATGTAAGTTATATTAATTAATCGTTCAAATACCAATATGATTAAATTAATTTTATTACTTATCTCATGTTTATACTTTACATTTTGAAAATAAATAGAAAATATAGATGTTGAACGATTCGCTAAACCACAGTCATAACTTAATCGTATCAGGTCAAAGCAATACGAGTAAAATTAGTCTCCCGTTACATAAAATGCTACCATAATAATAGCTTTTCGTTACCTTCGATCATACAAAATATATTCATTAAAGTAACATACATGTACAATTTAAGTGTAAGCCAGATGATGACTGCCCCTCACCGCCGTGGGTTCGAATTCCGACAGGGACTTTGGATTCTTTTATGTGAGGAAGCTATCCAGCTAGCTTACGGAACGTCGGTGGTTCTACTCAGGTACCCGTTCGTGCCTGAAATAATGCACGGAAGGGCACCTGAGGTCTTCCTCCACCAGTAAAGCTGGAACGTCGCGATATGACATATACTGTGTCGATGTGACGTGAAACCCAAAACAAACAAACAAAGATGACTGTCTGTATATGTCAGAATAATTATACGATTTTAACTGTTTGATTGAATTTCAGCGAGTTATTGATTTTCCTACAGTGATAATTAGTGGGGATAAAGTTTAAATGTAATGGTATGTACCTGGTCGCATGTCAAATGGATATGAATGATCATACTTGTTTTTGGAAGATGTTTGCATAAGTTTATGGAAAGCACTCATGAAACGAAGAGCGATTACTTTTTCAAGCTGGAGAAAATATTGTTGTTTTAAAAATAGTTTTGTTGATCTTAAGAATGTGGACGTATTTAATTACGGTGATCTAAATTGATCTGGTTTAATTTGTTGTATTGAATGGTATATGACTCTTGATTTATTTTCATTGTTGAGTTATTATTGTTTTTCTAGTTGATTTAAGTGTTTGGTAATATTGTCTTGTCAAGGTTTCTATTGTCGATGCATAGGTTTAAAGACATCTGTTTATAAAAGTTGTTTTTGGTTTAATTTGTCCACGGTTAGTATCTTCTCTCTCCTCTAGTACACCACCCCCTGCCTCTGGCCCTTACCTGCATCCTTATTTTTGTTGGTATTTGAATTGTTTTCATTTTACTCATCTTCGATTTGTATGACTTCCTATTTGACTTTTTATAATGGCTTCCGTCCATCTTTAAACCCTGTGCCCTCTTCCGATTTTTGTTTTATACCTCCTAAGCTGTTGCTGGTGCTTGCTTGTGTTGAGGATGCATTTACTTAATTATCTTTGTTTTAAAAATTTCATTTGTTTATTCTTATCTGTGATACGCAATCTTCATAACCTCTGATCCCCTTTCAAAATTCCAATTTATTTAGTTCCGCCCATTGTTTTCTCGTTTAGGGCACACGCTTTTTATTACTTGGGGACCATACGCCGCTTTTCATGGAATGGCACTGAAGTGTCACATTGAAGGTTCCATGATAACCGCCGTATGAACACATCTGCGGATGTTTCTAAATTCAAAATTTTACTATTTCATGTTTAAATGTTGAATTCTGCTTAAGCCGGTGCTAGGGGGCGTGGACGGTAACTTGCACTTTCCAGTACTGTCCATGAACAGGCTCAATCAAACCGAGCCTGCAACATTTTCAATTTTGCCGTGTTGGGCTTTCTTTAGGGATTCTATTTTAGGGTTGTGATAACTTGCTGTCAAGTTAAATATTTTTTGCTAAATGTTTATGGTTTATACTAGTTGAAAAGTAATTCATTTTGTGTCCTGTATTTTTTGTTGCATTGTGTATTTTTTTTTTTATTTAGAACTTGGACTTGGACTTGCCAGATATAATTATTAATTCTTAAATAAGACGTAAGAAAAGATAGTGTGTGTATAATAGTAATTAAATTGTGTATGTTTGTTTGGGTGTAAATAATGATCTGAGACACTTTTAGTTGACGAAACTCTTCCTAAGATTATACACATCAAAGCCATTTATTCCCCTGACAGTATGCAAAATCAAACATCTAAAATATGAATATGATATGTAACATTAAATATGTTTGAAATCAATTTTGTTATTGCGTAAAATTAAAAAAAAAATTCTTAACATATTGATAAATTTTAAATATGTTTAGTTACTATTATAAAGATACAGGTCTTGCTTAAGACTTGTGTTTGTACTTTAATCGCTTGGCGAGAAAAATAAGTTTTATACAATTCTTTTAAAGACCCGCCTTCGGTTATAACATTGATGTATGAAAACGGACATATTTTAACAACAACTCTGAAAGTCAGGGAAGGAACACCATTCAAAATTACATGCAGTAGTAACAGCAATCCGCCTTCTTTCTACAACTGGACGGGGACAGTCTCTTCAACGTCTGCTGTATTGAATGTGAACAAAGCTATGAAGTCGCACGCCGGAACATCTACGTGTAATGTAGAAAATGTAATGTTGAGGACATTTGCCAATCCTGAAATACAGAAAACAGTTAGAATCAGTAAACGCTTGGACCTTACAATTTTATGTAAATACTTTTTCTTATCTGTTTTTTTTCTATTGTATTTTTTCCTGATAAAATGAGTCTTTGCATTATAATGAGTGGTAGAACTACAACGATTTTGAAGGGTTGTGCTTACTAAAAAGCTTACTCAGAAGTAAATTGGGTTCGTATGTTATGCTTTTATAAAGCATATTTGATTGAAAAGCATTGCAACGTTTTTCAACTTTGCGGCAGTTTCTACAATTAGAATAATTATTGCGAATGATCTGACATATTGCAAAGTAAAAAATAAATTCCAGTACAATAATGTATTATTGAATTCATGCCTTTTAATTCCAGACCCCCCTAGGATAGGAGATTTAAGTAATATAAGTGTTGTTGAAGATTCTCCGTTGAACGTTTTGTGTCCTGTCACTGTTGGTAATCCTCCACAGACTACATTTGAATGGTTACGAGAAGGACGGGTGTGGACAACAACTCAACAACTAACAATAGATGCGGTATCTAGGTCTGATGCAATGTTCTATACTTGTAAAGTAACTAATACAATGCAAGCAACCGGAGAGAAGGCTGTTTCCTTTGATGTAACAAACTCATTTTATCTCAATGTATGGTGTAAGTATATAAATAGTTATGTTTTTAATTAATCTTCCTATGAGACATCAATGTCATAAATACGTATTTCATCATGAACTTGATAAGCATGCAACTACTCATATGGCCATGTTATTTCACATCGATGATAAAGTCCGTTGCATTTCTTTCAGTTATACAGAGATAGAGCAATTACTTGAGCACACTTCTGCATAAGTTTACAATTTCAACATTACCATGTGTTAATGTGTAACCCTGCATAAACGGCTATTAAGGAGCGTGGACGGTCACTTTAACATTCCCGTACTGTCCATGAACATTTTCAATCAAAACGAGACTGCATTTTCAATTTTGTAGTATTGGACGTTCTTTAAGGATTACATTTCTCACTATTATGAGAATGTCGTAATAAGTCCGAAAACTAGATCAAAAAAGAGCAAATAAATATATGCGTTTCTAGACCACAGATTAATAAGAAATATGTAAGGTTCACATTCATTACATACTGGTTATCATGAGTATATGCATAAGGTGTGAGTCAACAAGAAGGAACGTCAAATAGACAAAAAACTACCATGCAATAAAAAATAAATGTAATATTTGACACGTTTTCAAAAAAAAACTGTTTATACGTGCAACGTGATTTATTTAAGTAAACATTGTTGAATCTATTTATTTTTTTCTTATTTCAGATAGTGCAAAAGTACAGAATTTTTATATTTATGGAAACGAAGGGAAATCTTATGTTGTCAAAAATGAGCACGACAGAGTTGTGTTTATATGTGTGGTCGATAGCAACCCTGGATCTAATATGTCTTTGACATACTCTAGGGAAGTCTTAGAGACGAAAAATAACGTAAAACAATTAACACATGTTGTTGGTTCAACAAAATGCACTATGAATGGAGAATATAAATGTATTGGATACAATCAGTACAATAATGAATTTTCTCATCAGACTATTGACCTGTTTATCAATTGTAAGTTATGTTCATTAAGTAACCTTATTATAATGCAATCCTGTCAGCCTTGCTCTGGTATGTCATACTTAATCTTTATAGGAGTAGCTGAACTAAGGTTGTAAAAAAGATTTTGTTTTTCTTAAAACAAGATAGCATGTATACAACTTATGTATGCAACACGTTATTGTAGACTTGTTTAGGGACTTTTTAGGTTAGGCAATACAGGTAAAGAGAGTTCTATAGGGTGGATAAACAACTTTTTTGTCTTTATATTTTATCTCGTTTCCACGAGATAATTACTCGAGAGAAGAACTTATAAAAAATTTCATAACGATTTCTTAATTTAAAAGAAAGAAAAAGTCCAATTCTAATTATTAATGTTGCGCGTGAAAAATAAAATGTAGCGCGATAAAAATAATTGTTTTATAAAAACGAAAATGCTTGATAGCAGTGCCGAGATATTTATATTATTAATACCTTGATCCTTCCCACAACAGAGCTAATTGATTCACATGACATCATCATTTTTCCACAGAAAACAGATTATTTGTTTGAAAATACCAAGATCATGCGTCTGTATGAGCTATTATTAGAACGAAATTACTTGAATTATTTGCTATAAAAACGATTATTTTTAGCTTTATTTTCAAATGCCACGTTTTACTAGATTCGAATTTCTCATGTCGTTTCCAAGACAAACTTACTCGAATACTCGAATACATAATTTTCTTATAAAAAGGGGTGATTAAATTTAAAAGAATGGAAAACACATGCCACCTCCTTGCCAACGCAGTTGTTCCCTTCAGTAATAACATTCGGTCAGACCTGTTTCCTGCGACTTTCTTTGTCTTTCATCTCTCAGCTTGCATCCTCTTGAAAAGATCAAAACATTTTGAATTTTTTAGATAATTGTAAATGAATTCTTCGTCATTGAAAAATAATCATGGAAAGACTTAGAATTTAAAGACTTCAAATGTTTTTCGTATTAATTAATAATAATAATAATTCGTGATGACCAGAAATAATCTTTTAACAATACTTTATGTAACTGTTGTCAAAAATTTCACAATATCAATTTGGTTTGATCGTGGAAGATTATCTTTCAGGTTCTCCACGCCCATCGCCTTTTGTTATTCTGAGGGACACCGTTAGCAGTGCACAGCATATTCCCGCTGTCTTAACGTTTACTACACTGGCTTATCCGGAAACTGCGTTAGAATTTAAATGGTATAGATGGTATAAAAATGTGTGGCAGCAAGTTTCAAACAGTAAAGAATTTCAAATAGATACATTGAATCTACAGACAAATCTAACGATCAAATATGTTAACAGGACATATTATGGAGCATATCAACTTCAAGTTAGAAACTCTATTGGAAGTTACACACAGCTGTTTTACCTTAGATCAGAAGGTAGACATTTAATTATTTAATATAATATCTTTTTGTATCTTTTTTGTTTTACTTTGAGTATGATATCATTCTCATTCTGTTCCACGTGTATATCTAATCAACAATCTAGTACTATAATTTCTCTTAAATTTTTTACATTTTTACATGTTTAGTCCAATCCTATATATAACTATATTAATAGATATACCAGAGAGTCCGCGAGACTTTCGGCATTTATGTGAACAACTGGGAGAAACATCAATTACAGTACAATGGATACCAGGTTTGGATAATGGTCCGCGTCAGACATTTGTACTACGATACAGAAAAGGCTTAGACAAAAATTGGAGAGAAATAGAAATTTCTGATGAAGGACAGGATATAATGAACTATACAGTTAGTTCACTAATCAGTGGAACTCAATATGAAGTAGTTTTATATGCAAGAAACAAGGTCGGAACTTCAAGTCAATCTAATGTTTTGAGGATCAAGACAGGTACTAAAATAGATATCAGTCTGTATTATCTTTTTACAAAACCAACATGACGTGGCCTGCAAGTACAATTGACATGCCCTTTATTGTCCATGACGTAATAGAAAGACAAACAAGGTCTTCACTTATATGGCCGTTTGTGCAATATTAAAACTTCGCAAATTGAAATGATCTAACAATATTTTAAATGGCATTTACACACTGTGATATTAATGACATATTAAAAGCAACAGCACAGTGTCGACAAAATCGCCTTCCATTAGCATGATTAGACTGTTTTTAATTTAATTTCGTGTACGTTAAATCAGCTGTAAATCATTAAAATTGATTGATTATTTCAAATGTGCTATTTTTTTGTAGGAAACCAAGAAATCATATTATAATTGTCATTCTTAAAAAATTATATATTTAGGCAATCTGAGGCAAATAAAAAACAACAACGTTAAATAATGATGATAAATCTTTCTTTTTTTCAGAAAGATCATCAGAGTGTGAAATTAATAGTCGTTTAAATGAAAGCACATTGGCAATTGTCGTTGGATGTGTCCTCGGAATCGTCATCATTTTATTAGCATGTTACGCAGGTTATATCACCCTATTGCTGAAGAGAAAAATTGATGGGAACGGTAAAACAATGTTTTAAATTGTTCATGTTTAAATAAGACCTTTCACTTGTTATTGTTGGTTTACCTAGTAATTTTTAACTTAACTTTTGTCGAATTCTGTTCAAAGTAATGTTAGAGTTAATGGACTTAACAATGTATGATGTATTGAAAATACTTTATTGTATTATGTACATTAATTTTAAGCAATTTCATTGAATATACACCTATAGTAATAATTTAACTTGTTTAAAAATCGAAAATATATTGAAAACAAAACGGTTTGATTACTTGTTTAGAATTTTGTGTAACATTTTTCTTTAAGTTATGCACAGCGTCATGTTTTTATTTCTTTTGTAGTCTCAATAGTTGGTATTTTATATTTCAGTTCAAAATGAAGTACAATTGGCGTAAGTTTTTTTCACATCTAAGTCTTCAAGGTTCTGTGTATAAATGAATAAAAAATTTAGCCAGTAATAAATTACTTAAGCATCAATTAAAATAATTGTTGTATTAAATGCTTTCAGGTTTTTTTATTTTTATACATTAAAATGTGCACATTTTGTATTTATTCTTGTCTAGGATAAGAAATGGTGCCCCAATGTATGCTAATATATCAAATTTAGCAATTGAAGGTCGTGAACAAGACTTGGCAGATATGCCAAATTCCATGCCTCCAAGATTAAACTCTGATGATGTCACTGAGTACATGACACTTGATGAACAGTTAAGGGAGAACATCGAGACATATAACAATATAAATGTTAACGGTTAGCAGCTGTGAAATTAGAATGACTGGAAGTAAAAAAGAATTGCAGACAGTATATACTTATTGATGTAGGAATACGAATCAAATAATATCCGTATTTCAATAAAAAAACGTTAGGACGCATATGTATATCAAACGTAATCACATGCCGGATTGAATTTTAAAAGGGAAACATTTGAAATTCTACAACCACAAGACTGATAGCTTAGATATAAGTGTATCATTATATAAATAGTCTCTAAATGCAGTCTGTGTACTTTGTAATGATTTCAAAAATATATTGTGCGTTCTACAAATCATCAACATTGTGCTTTATAACGAATTATATCGGGTTACTTCCTTTAAGTATTACACAGACTTATTTCATATAAGTCGGCCATTTTAAGCATGAAAAGTAAATATTTCTTCAACTGCCTTACTTCTTTTTTAAAGACATATTAGACTGAAACAAGTCTACCTGCGGTTGTGACAAAAGTAAAGAAGAAACGCTTTATTTGTAATAGTCGCACAATGTGAAAATAAGGCAGAAAAAAATCATCTTATACATTGATAATTTTAAGAATATCTCGTATGAACAAATACAACCTTAGTTGATGTTGCATTCATTCATAAGAAATAGTGGGGTTTTGCGACATGTGGGAATCTTATTACTTTTATCATTTCTTATGTCATTTATGTAGATCATTTTGTGCGAATGCATATTGCTATCCTTTTTTATGTACAACATGGAGCAATCTATATATATGTTTCGTATCATGTTCTAGAAAATACAGCGTAACCATGACATATGTTCTATGTTTATAACACGTATCATTTTACTTTTATTAAAACATAAATTAAAGAATATCGCAAAAAATAGCAAAACAAAATATATGCATTAAGAATTATAAGCATAGAAATAGATTTCACGATAAAATATAGTTTGTTTCTTATACTCTCTCTGTACAGTAATACTTGCATTTACAAGAAGAGAACATCAAAATTACTCCTAAATACTAAAATACAAAAGTAATACTGAATGAATAGATATACAACGGTTTTAAATGATTTCAAGTGTAAAATTAATCTTGCCAAAATCAAAAACAAAGCAACAGCGAAACAAAACAAAAACGAATGAAGCGAGCTGGCAAATTTTATTGGGTGAAGTAATACCAAAATAACACCTCAATAAAGATATTTTCGTTGCGTTAAAAAATGAATGCTATTTTCAATAGATTTTTTGTGTGTTACACTGACATATATCCTAAATGTATCCGTATCAATAAAGGCTGAATTTTGTGGTCACCCTACCAACATATTTTGTACCCAAAATTGAGTGTTACTACCTGGCGTTATAACACCTTTGCATGCAGAAATGTTTAACAACATCAAAAGAATCATGATATAGAAAATGATTTATTTAGCATTTGTCTCTTTAAGAAGTATATGAAGTAACAAATACGAAAATGCATGTACATTTGGCTGTACCAATAAATACGACAAGAATAATCAATACATTCCATTTTAGGATTATTTTCCTATATAACGGTACAATCAGAAATGTATGCAATGATCTCATTTTTTTTATATCGCAAACAAAGATTTTAAACATAAATGTTCGATAAGCATAAAATTAGAAATAAATAGAGGATATTTGTTTGTTTTGCATGTAAGATTGAAATATAATTTCACTGAGTGAACACCAGATGCAATATTTTCACGAGTGGCGTAGCCACGAGTGAAAATATAATAGCTGGTGTTCACGAATGAAATATATTTCAATCTTATATGTAAAACAAATAAATTTTCTTTTTATTTTATGCTTTTTAAGTGATTTTAAGTATTTGTTTACTGATTTTGCCGCGTAACGTCGCGCATTTTCCTTTGTGACGTCATTATATCATGACGTCACATCATAAGTTTTGAAATATAGTTCTGTTAAATTTCTCTAATTTTGTTAAATTTTTAACATGATGTATGATGACATTGACTTTCTTTTCCTAAATAATCAAATTTACATATGACGGCATTTATTTCCGCGTGTTATTCCATTTGGTTATGATTTTCTTTTCATCCGCATTCAGATATAGTCCGGCTACAGTGAAAATTATATTTTATAAATTTCACTAGTGGTTTATCAGAATATAATCATCTGATATATTGTAATAAAACACTGGAAAGCATGAAATAATATGAATAGAACTAACACTTAAAAGTTTTAACATAGACATTTATGTTTAAAATGTCGATTTCCAAAAAAATTACCTTGTTTTATGCAGCAAACGGAATAACATTATACATTTAAAGAAAAAGGTAATACTCCTGCAAAGCTTTAAAACTTGTCAGTTGATTTCATAGAAATCATTTTGATGTCATTTATGTATTACTCAATAAACACACTCTTATAAGTAGCACTTTTATTTGGCACGTGAGCGTTGTAAACCGAATTTTAGCGATTACTACATGTAATGTGTGTATTTTTAATTATTATGATTTGAATAAAAGTTAATACTGTCAATATTCGATGCATTTCTGTTTAAACAATCGTTTATTTTCTGTCGATTTCAAAAGCAAGGCAGTCAGTTTTAATTTACTAAAATAATTCTCACTACTTTGGATTTTCCATGCATTTGTATTTAGTAATTACAGCATTAATTTGCAATCATCCTGTGGCTGAGTTAAAAAATTTATATGTTTGCCGCACCCAAGATCCGTCGGTCCGAAAATAAATAGATAAAAAATTTTATTCGTTTCTTTTTGTATAATTGAGAATTTATCAACAAAAATATCATTCTACAACATCATCAAGTGGGGCTGATGAATTTCACATGAAATGATGACAAATTATGTACCCTAATAATAAGACATGTTCATGTATTGTTAGGACATGATACGTCGTAGTTGAGAAGAATGGTAATCTTTGTTTTAATAATTTTGTAATCATTGAAATTAAATGCAATTGTAAGTGCAAATGTGAAAATATTCATGGAGGATAAGCTTTAACTAACAATAAGTGTTTGGATATTCAATTTGTATTTGTTGGGTTTGTCTAATTCCCGGTTTTACATAGTTGTTTGTTCAAATTATTCTGATACCATCGAATGATTAGTGTTAAGTGATAGGATTATCAATCTGAAAATATTGAACAGACTGTTGTTAGTGGGCGAATATCTGATCAAACAGACAAATGCGAGCATCTTATGAAGCCATTAAATGAGCAGTAGATACTGGTACAAAATATGGATATATAGAGAAAGTGTACATTAAAAAACCTTTTCAACTAGTGGTTTGGGTTGAAATTGTCTCCATGTTAAAAATACAGAAATAAATAACACATTTAAAGACACAAAAAAACATTTTATTACAAGCCAATAAATATCATATTAATTATGTAATTTAGATTAAACACTTTTTGCTTTGCAAAAGGAAAATAAGAGGTACATTGTGTTCAAAGAAAAAAGCGAAACAGTTGACACTTCTGGGGTTTGAAACATTGCCCCTCAGATTCTCACACAAGTGAGAGTAGGATTAAAGTATACGCTGTTCCTCTATAGAATTTTTTCTGCAAAATTTATCATCCTCTGTACTAGAATAAAATTGGCTCTATAATTAACCTTTAAAGCACATACTATATCAAGTGTACAAAAAACTTAACAAAATGTACTACACAACATCTTATAAGGAATTACACATTTATATGCAACAACTAAAGCCAATGAAAACTGAACCAAAATGATCTCGTAAATGAACTCGCACAACATTTTTTATTATGACAGAAATGTTTAGTGATTTCACCTGTATATTACAGATATTCTTATAGACATGTATTATATTGTCATATAATAATAAATAAACTATGAAATTCTAAACAAAAAAGGTGTTGACATAATGGTCCAGATGTCCGCCTCTAAACCAATATATAGTGGGGTCAAGTCCTTCAATGTTGAATGTTGGACACACATTCTTTGTGAATAATTTGTTAATAAGTTGATTTTCCTAAAATGAGTCCTATGAGGCAGATGGAACCTGTGCAATGAGGCACGTGGATCCATTTCATTACATAATCAAAGCAGTGTGCAGGGATGGGACGTACACAAGTTTTTGCAATGAATTCGAAACTACAAATTATTAGGCTTAATTATAAAATTATCCTTTTTAATTTAATAACCATTTTTTTCCGTAACGTTTACCTCAGCAGATTTTTTACCTAAATGGCAGGCAAGACTGCGCGTACATTCGGAATACTTCGTAAATGATCTATACATAGACTTAGACTGTCAATAAGCAGTAAGCAGTAGGCAGTTAGCAGCAGGCTATCCAGTTTGCAGTAGAAAGTGAGCTGTAGGCTGTCGTTTATGGAATTCCGTATATTTTCCTTTGAAAAATCTACTACGTTACTAGCGCAGAAGCAAATATAAATAAGAGAAGATACTCCATTTTACATTTCACGTGTCACAACAGAGATATGGAAAAATCCCAGTATCCGGTATGTCCGGAATCGGACATCAATTTCCATCATTGAGTAGGCGCCTATCGTATTTCAAGCTAAATTTTAAATCTATAAATTTGTCATGAAATATATGATATAATTATTTAATCAATTATAATTTTAGTCCCACAAGTTACTACAAATATCAAAACAAAGCAGTTAAGTTTGATACGATCCCGGATTCCGTGCTTAACGGAAAACAGGTCGTGATATTATCCTGTACAATCACGTGGTACTGGATGAAAGAATTTCGTATCATAAAAGAAGGTGTTTGCCTTTGGCAGAAACCCAAACTGTTTGTTTTCAGAGCAAACGTGTTAAAATATGAACATTTTGAAGTAACAATTTGGTTCTAATGTTTTTGAGGAGGAATTTCGAAATATTTGTTAGACAGTAGTTTTTATCTTCTAAAGGCAAACTGTTTTCAACTATTTTACTGATTTTGACATTATTCCTTTTACCAAAGCATAGAATTCTAATACGCTAATGATCATTTTCATGATCAAGTTATCTGTAACAAATCAAAAACCAAAATGTATTATAAGAAACGTGAGCTTGTAAAACAGAAGAAAACAAGACCAACAAGGAAGACTTAACTAGGATGGTATTGTTTGGATCAAGTTACTTTGATTAGTTTGGAACTTAAAATAATTTATACGTATGAACGTGTAATTATTCTTCCGTATAATACATGTGTACAAAATGATTTAACAAATTTAAATAAGTTTTACTTTCTTGAAGGCTTGAATAATGACCATACGGACATTGAGGCGGTGATTTCGACCCGTGGACATACCTGAATGTTTTTTCCAAAATACATATACTTACACCGTTATATTCACATGACCGAAGACCCAGAATCGTGTCACACACGATCTAGATAGTTAAGGTTTTAGTGATATATTTATACACGGACAGGACTCTATACTAGATTTAGGATAAAATCATATATCATAGCATTAAGATGAACTAATATTTGTAACAAAACGTTTTTATTTTCTGCTTAACGCAATCAGTAAAGTATGAGTTCAATTTTCTATATTGCTATAACATTTACTATAATTTACGACATAAATAAATGTCAAACAATGCTTAAGTTTCATTTCAAAAGTTACCTAATATATAATTATGGTTCGCACTCGTATACATTACATAAATAAGTTGTTTTATCCCTATGTTTTGATAATCACTACCGACCAGTTCATCCATGGTCTAACCATGTGTGATAAATGATTTTGTAAAAACATTATTTATATTGCTCGATAGTGCTTTTATTACAAAATTTAGTATTTTACAGTATAATTTCTTATGGCAGTTTTTAAGACAAGGTCAGTAGAGGTTATCAAACTTTTAGAATGTAAAAAGTCTATTATAATATTGTAATTTAATGTCTCATAATGACAATGTGCAATTATGTCATCCTATTGCAATTGATTTATATGGTGAAAATGTTGAGAATGTGAATATACGTAAGTAAGGGAGGTACATTTCTATAATATGGACTAGTATTAGCTATGACAAGTCTCTTGTAATTCTTTCGAGAATGGCTATATACAATTTCAATGCTTTAAATGATTTATATGTATATATGTGTACTGTATAGATGAGACTATAATAAATAATAAAATAAATATAACGAGCATTTAAAAATCAATAATGGTCAAGGGCATATAACGGCTGATTTGCAAATAAATGAATGAAACAATAAGCAGTAATTGTTTATATAGCATTGGTCTTTTCTTTCTTTATCTTCACAAAAACAAACAAACAAACAAATTCCTACGGACCATTTTCTGAAAAAAGTGTACTTTGTAAAAAGGAATACAAAAGACGCAATGACCAACATAAGTTTTACGCCGAGTTTTAAAGTCGGAAGACATTCAGAAAAAAAAGTGTAATAGGAATTTATGTACTTGTTTTGTAATATAGTGCATGAAGAAATTGGTACAATAGATTTGTCTTATAAAATATTTGTATTGTATTGCCATGACTTATTGTTCCTATCTTTGAAATTCTTTATTCTGTATTGACTTAAATACTTATACTAAACACTTAAACAAAATCATGTTTGACAAAGATCCCCACTTAAGTTTTACAAAAAACAAGTGAAAAAAGAAAAATTGTCGTCCGCCGCGAATTTGATACAATACTTTCATATGCCTACAGAGGCAATCAAATCGTTTTAAAAGATAAAGTCCTTAATATAAGATATGATAATGAGCGGGTCAACCAATCAAACCCAAACAATTTTGAATTATTTTGAAAATTCTTTACAATCTGCTGAGTAATACTAATAGTTGTATATGTCAATATATATGAGCAATCATGTTCTTTGGTCATTTATATTATCATATGTTTTATTGTCGTCTCTAAATCGATTATCTAGTGTTGTATATTCGGCTGTATCAGACCGTTCTGTACTTTGCTCTCCAGCGCTGTTGTTTATTGAATACGCCAAATTGGCATATGTCTGTGTTTTTGTCCTGAAGTGTAAACATGTTATTCTACATTTTCAAGATAGTTGACAACAGTTACAAATGACGTTTTAAGTAACAATTATATAAAACTATGGTCTGGAGAGCCACCAAATACTTAATATAATAGTATAGTGATATCTTACCTGTCAGCTGCTGGAAATCATTGCATTTATTACACGTACCTAAACTCTAGGATATTCTATTATTTGTACAAAAATATATTCGTGGCGAGTAAAAAATGTATATTTCTTCCGAATTTTGTTAATATTTGATTTTTGAAATTCTGTCTCTAAAATATTAAAAGCATTTAAAAATATAACTAAAAAAACAATACTCACTCATTTTCCTTTGATGATTTTGATTGCCCTGAAACATAAAGATATTCCTGATTCGTCTCGTAAATGTAATTGTTTAATGAGTAGAGGAAATAAAACAAGCTATTATGACTATCATGGCGACGAAAAGGAAAGAAATAAAATATTTTCCTCAAGAAAAGAAATAGTAATTTGACATACGTCTACAGTATATCGAGATTGTTTAAATATTGGCAACAGGTCAGTGCCGCACTCATCTGGTATTTCTTAATTAGACTAAGAACATTGGTAATATGGATGTAGCATAATCCTTCTGTAAAACAATAAACAATCAAATAGCGACAGGTGAAAAATTGTAAACATGTTTGGAAACCTTGAATAGTGTAGAATGTTATATGTTATGAAATGGTATTTAAATATTTTGACACAAAAAAGGTTTTGATTATTCCATTAGTGCTATGGAAATAAAATAGTTAATACTTTAAAACCATTCACTGTATGTTTATAATATAAATGAATTGAAGACGCTTCTGGAGGTTTGTGTTTGTTAACAATGATTTTCCCAACATAAATAAGTTAAAAGGATATTATCTGTCAAACAATATCTGAAATTGAAGCAAGTACACCTTAAATTTCAACATGATAATGCAATTTGATAAAAATGCAAGGTTGAACTTTTATCCACTTTGGTGTCTTGTAAAGTACCAAATGTGAATACATCATTAATGAAAGCTTTCTTTTCCAGTTAGCTGTTCCTTATTGAAAGGGTAATGTATGATTTACGGGACGGTTAAAGAGAAAATTCAGTTATCGTTCAAAAATATTTATAACGGATACTATAAGAATCTCTCACGAAATACTTTGCGACGAGAAAAAGTAAAAGTGTATTATATTTCTTTATAAATCATTTGTATCTGTTTCATTTATGTGTTTTCTTACGTCTTTTTCAAAACATTGACTTAGGCTTAAATTTTATAATAAAATAACCTGTAAAATTGCCATGCAAATGCCTGTTTGAACAGATTTAAATATCGAAGTCGATGCCCACTTTCAAAAGAATATTAAAGCCATGACGGCCCGATTTCAGGCAAATAGAATAAGCACATTTTGACATATTCATTTACTGATAAAAAGTATTGATACGTCATTTTGCTTGCTAATTATGTATTTATATTTATTAATTAAAGGTGAATTAATATTGCTTTTTCATTCAACGAATATCAGCACGTATTGATTTGTCATAAGAACTGTTGTTGAAATTTCCCTCTTGTTAAATGTGAATCCGTTTCAGAATGCATTTTCAGCAAATGTGTTGGTTAAAATGGTGTATGTGCACGGTGCGCGAAAAGAAATGGAGACATAAAAATACCTTACTTAAAACTTTTTTATTCGTGCAAAAAGCCAAACGTCATAATTTATTGAATGTTGTTATGTAGACGTATCATGCACGTATATGCAAATATTCATCCATACTTTTGACATCTTGTATATACAGTTAAATCAGTTTTACCTTTGGTACGCTTTATTCTTCTGATTAGCACAGTCACATAGCTGCCATAGACGGATACGACGACGGAAATAATTCCAAACACAACTCCAACTATGATTGTTTGATAACGATCATTTTCACAGTGACATTGTTCAGGAATTACTAAAAGACAAATATGAAGATATGTAAATATTTAATTATGTTCGTTTCGATACATTTGTGTCGTATAACATTTAAATCCCAATTTGTTTCAATTCACCTTGTTAGCCTTTAAGCGATAAGATTTAAGAATTAGCTATGTGTATATGTTGTTACTATGATAAGTTGTCTAAACCTACCGGTATTATGATACAAAATATTGGATAAAGCAGTAACGTAACTATGCTTTAATCTTGAATATTTATGTTTAATTGTCTACTTGTTAAAAGATATCATATGGTCATTTATTGCTGTCAAGTTGAATTGAATTAAGTAGATATTTCAAAAGATTGACTGTCCCTTAAAATGGTGATTGACCAACAAATACACTATAAAAACGACATAAAATATAAAAAAAGATTACCCCATTCATTTTTAGGAAACGAACAATACTTGTACATGCTGAATAATTTGATATAATTTCCGTTTGTCACGTGTATTATTAATTTTCTTTATTAAGAAAGATTTACAATTGACCAAAATTACGGCAAATTATTAAATTATTTTGACTTTTACCTGATAACGGACCATTTACATTTGTATATGCATAATGCCACTTTAAGGAGCACGTTCACAAACACAAATGACATATTAGTTCGTATATTTATTTATTAAGCATTATGAAATTGGAGAGGATACTATTGTTTTTATTCGATTCGTTTACTTATACAGAAACCTACTACCAAAGTATTTCGATGCATCCTACCTGAAACGTCATTATTAGAGATATGTCTTACTACCTTTTCGGTAGAGCCCTATTCGTTTCATTTTGCTTATGTGCTGTACCGAAATAAAATAGTTTAAAAAACTTCGGAACTCATAGTAAAAACCAAATAAAAATGACAGAAATGTCAAACCTTTGGTTGAAATTGTTAAGATGTCTGTTTCAGAAGAATTCCCCAGTCTGTTAGAAGCATATAGAACAACTTGGTAGTTTGAACCACTTGATAAGTCTGACGCTGTAAAATTCATCAATGTTTCCCTTGTATCAGGGATTTGATAAACTGTCCACTCTTGTTGTGATTCTTTTCTGTACTTTACAATGAAGGTTTGTTCTGGTCCATTATCAAAGCCAGGTTTCCATTGTACAGTAAATGATGATACAGTCACTAGCTCTTGTTTATTAATAAAATAGGTTGGCACTTCTGGTTTATCTGTAAACAGATTAATGGTAAAATGTTATCACAATTGTCTGATGTACTGTTGGACATCTGTTTTTGTACTCATATAAACATCGCACATGTCTTTTAGGGTTTTAGTGCATAGTAGCGTCCCGTGATTTGCAATAACCCCGGAGGTGGAGTAACCTTACCGACATTTTAATGTGTATTTTCACCGCGATACATTATTTCATAGAACATAACGGGTTTTTTTCAGTCTATATAGAAACTCGTCTATGTGGAATATTGCAAAAACATTATTGACCCGGTGATAGATTAAAATTAAACAATGTGACGTCGTATTATATGGTAAAAAGTTTACGCTATGTATAATTTGCATTCAAAATCGGGAAAAAAACTAAAATTAATCTGCCATAAAGTTATGAGATATTCATACAACTTGGGAAACTAAGTTTGCTTAAATGATCTATTTACATAGGAATGTGTGAAATAGATTTTTTTTAAATATTTTGTAAAAACAGGAAATATATAGTTAAACTATCAGGTAAATAAATATATATGTAGCTATTAATGGCGGCTTTTAGTACAAATATATACAAAGATACATGTATAATTATAAGCGAATCTAAACTTTTAAATACATGCCAACGTTTGATATGTTTTTATAATACTGTAACAGTAATTACTTATACATACAAACAAAATTACTAAATTACACGATTTTAATACTTTACTTTAGTTATTATCCTCGTTGATGACGTCAAAATAAACGATGAACACCCAGCATACCACACGAGGGTTCTACACTAGATAAACAAGAACTTTTGTTCTGTTTACAGTTAGATGGCCCCCTATCCCTATTCGGTAGTGCGGACAGACGGACGGATAGTCGGACGGACAGACTGACGGAGTCTATTTCTATATCCCTTTGTTTCTTTGAAAAGGCGGGGGACCAAAATATCTGGGTTTCTGTCATCTCTAGTGAATTTGAACTTGCAAATATTTAACATTAATTACAATGTCACACTTGTTGTCATGAAAGTTATTATTTGTGCTACAATCCATCAATAAATAATGACTAATGGTCCACGTGCATAAACCTTGACCTCTCTTTGTGACTTTGACTTTGTAGCAGGGATCTGGATTATAAACAAAATATTTAGATTCACAATGGTAGTCATAATAGTGTGTCAACTCCTCAATAAATGATGACTAAATGGTCCGAACACACATTTTCATATTTTTATCTGAACTTTGACCCGTAGGTGTGACCTTGACCTTGGTCACATGCAATTGGCACGCGACATTCAACCTTAAAATGGTAAACATTTGTGCCAAGTTATATTGAAATCCCTCTATGCCAGAAGTCGTTTTACTACAGAAAACATTATTCATTTAATGGCCCTTAAGTGTGACCTTAAAATTTGACCTAGAGACCTGGTTCATGCACATGACACTTTTTTTATAGTGTTGAACATTTCTATGTAGTTTCATTAGAATCCCTCTTTATGCGTAAGAGATGTGTTCTGGACAAGATCTTTATATTTTATCATCTTAAGTGACCTTGACCTTGCATATTTATAAACCTAAATAACATGTTTCACACCCGTTGTCATTATAAGGACAATTTGTGTTTCAATCCCTCAATAAATAATGGCTAAATCGTACGAATACACATTTTCATATTTTTATCTGAGCTTTGGCCCATATGTGTGGCATTGACATTGGCTGCAGGGACCTGAATTTTGCACGCGAGACTCCAGCTCGCAAAGTATAAGATTTGTGCCAAGTTATATTGAAATCATTACACCCATGTGGAAGTTTTGCTACAGAAAACAATTTTTCAATGACCTCTTAGTGTGACCTTGACCTTTAATCTATAAACCAGGTTTATGCACATGGAACTGCTTCTTATAGCTTTTTACATTTCTATGAAGTTTCATTAGAATCCCTCCTTATGTGTAGGAAATATGCTCTCGACAAAAATCGCTTTATTTTATCACCTTTAGTGACCTTGATCTTGCATATATAAACCTTAATTACATGTTTCACTCCTGAAGTCATGTTTTTGACCATTTGTGTTTCAATCCCGCAATAAATGATGACTTAATTGCCCGAATACATATTTGCATATTTTATCAGAATTTGACCCCTGTGTGTGACTTTGACATTAGCCGCCACACTCCGCCTTACAATGGTGAATATTTGTACTAGGTTATATTAAAATCCTTTTACCAATGTAAAAGGTTTGCTCCGAAAAAGCGTGTTTCAATGAATGTTTAGTGTGACCTTGACCTTTGACCTGCACGACACAGCTTCTCATAATGGTAAACATTTCTATGAAGTTTAATTTAAAGTCTTGAATGAGCGTAGGACATAGGCTCCGGACAAACAAGAGGGCCATGATGGCCCTGAGGTCGCTCACCTGTATAAAGGCACCAGGAGCGGGGCCACTTTAAACCCCAGGGCTTTATTTGAACAAACTTGGAAGTCACCAATTAGAAGATGTTTCACGATGTTAAGTTTTTACTACACACATATAATGAAAAACAACGATCTACCCCCCTCCTTCCTTCCCCCAGCAGGGCCAATTTTAACCCAAGGGCTTTTATTTGAACAAACTTGGTAGACACCCATAAGAGATGTTTCATACTATACATCTAAGCTCTAGCTGATTGGGTTTTTTTAAAAAAAGATTTTTTAAGTTTTTACTATACACATATAGTTAAAACCAATGACACCCCTGGGGCAGTGCCAATTTTGACCCCAGGGCTTTTATTTGAACAAACTTTGTAGACAATTACCAGAAGATGTTTCATGCTTAATATCTAAACTCCAGCTATTTGGATTTTTTCAAAGAAGAATTTTAAGTTTTGCTATACAAATATAAGGAAAATCAATAACACCCGGGGCGGGGCCAATTTTGACTCCAGGGATTTTATTTGAGCAAACTTTGTAGCACTCACTAGAAGATGTTTCATGCTTAATATCTAAACTCCAGCTATTTGTTTTTTATCAAAGAAGATTTTTTAAGTTTTTGCTATATACATATAAGGAAAATCAATGACCCCCGGGGCGGGGCCAATTTTGACCCCAGGGCTTTTATTTGAACAAACTTGGTAGACACTAATTAGAAGATGTTTCATGCTAAATATCTTAGCTCTAGCTCTTTGAGTTCTTTAAAAGAAGATTTTTAAGTTTTTACTATATGCATATAGGGAAAATCAAAGACCCCCTGGGGCGGGGTCAATTTTGACCCCAGGGCTTTTATTTGAACAAAATTGGTAGACACTAATTAGAAGATGTTTCATGCTTAATATCTAAACTCTAGCTATTTGGGTTTTTTTTCAAAGAAGATTTTTTAAGATTTTTCTATACACATATATGGAAAATCAATGACCCCCGGGGCGGGGCCAATTTTGACCCTAGGGCTTTTATTTGAACAAACTTGGTAGACACCCATTAGAACATGTTTCATGCTAAAGATCTTAGCTCAAGCTCTTTGAGTTCTTTAAAAGAAGATTTTTTAAGTTTTTACTATATGCATATAGGGAAAATGAATGACCCCTGGGGCGGGGCCAATTTTGACCCCAAGGCTTTTATTTGAACAAACTTGGTAGACACTAATTAGAAGATGTTTCATGCTAAATATCTTAGCTCTAGCTCTTTGGGTTCTTTAAAAGAAGATATTTTATTTTTTTACGATATGCATATAGGGAAAATCAAAGACCCCCTTCGGCGGGGTCAATTTTGACCCCAGGACTTTTATTTGAATAAAGTTGGTAGACACTTATTAGAAGATGTTTTACGCCAAATATCTAAGCTCTAACTCTTAGGGTTTTTTAAAAGAAGATATTTAAAGTTTTTTCTTTCGGTTGCCATGGCAACCAGAGTTCTGCATGGAATTCAATTCTTTGAACAATTTTTAAAGGTTACCACCACAGGAACATTCCTGTGAAGTTTGGATGAAATTGGCTTAGTGGTTAATGAGGAGATGTCATTTAAAGTAAAAGTTTACTGACGAATGGACGGACGACGGACGGACGGACGCCGGTCGAAAAGCGATAACAAAAGCTCACCCTGTCACTTTGTGACAGGTGAGCTAAAAAATGAACGCCGCCCTTATAATACGACACGTTTTTTAAACACTGAATAACTTTCGATTTGGCTGCAGATAGAAAATTAAAAAAAAATTGAGCACAAATTGACAATAAAATATTTTGCAGATTTGCGTATAATAATAGATTCAAATTGTATAATGAAAGATTGACTTAATATATTGATAAGTTGACTTTATATAATGATTCTACCACATAAAAGCGCACATCGTATTTAATAGTTTCACATCGTGTAATGAAATATTGACCTTATATTTTGAAATTGATACTATATAATGATGCTACCACATAATAAACTGATAAATGTACATCGTATGAATGTATATTCACATCGTATAATGGAAGATTGACATAAGATATGGATAAGCTCACACTATATATAGATGCTACCACATAATATATTTATAAATACATTTTTTAAAATGTTGCCAGACTTTGATTCGATTAGCGTTTTAATACATATAGTTCAGTCTACAAGTGATTCAAAATTATAACTGAGATGGTTTTAATATTGATGCGGTGGCCGATGGGCATACTTTATAGACCTAAAATAATAAAACCTTTAATAGCGTAAACATAATAAGAACATCCGCCTTTATGTGCGAACATGAAAATGACTCTCGCAGTACTACAGATCTAGTAGAAAGTATCTTTGATGAAAACTTGCCAAGTTAGAGATAATAATTATTCTCTGCTATATGCATTTCAGGAAATAATCATTTAGCTGAAGTTGTGATGTAGATTTAGTAGACTTACTATCGTGTTTACATATAAGGGGGACATTCAAGGAATCAAACCCGCATACCGTACAGTCAAAATGAGACCATCAGAATAACAAGATGAATGCTTTAATCATATAAAAGTGTGTAACTACAAAATGCACCATATTTTGTCGCTTCTAGTCGCAATGAGTATGTTTTGAGGGGAAATGTAAATATCTACATGTAGGTGGATGAGAAGTAGTATAATTACAAGAAAGTGTTGAGAACTACAAACCTTTAAAACAAAGGAAACTTTTACCTTCTTGTACTAAACGAAATATCTGTTTAAAGCCTCCTATGACATTATTGACAGTAAGCCTGTACATTCCGAACAAGGTCCTGTTAACAATAAGAATTGTTAAATTGGACTGGAGATTAAATGTATCTATTTTAAAAGCTGCATCATTCCACAAAGGATACCATTGTCCATTTGCCTTTCGGAACCATTGAAAGTCATTTTTGGAAGGTACAGGATGTGCCAAGGCCGTGAAAGAGAACACTGCTGACTTATTCTGCTGACTTATTACATTTGTTAGCAAAGGTACAAGTGGAGAATTCCTAGGAGAACCTGAAATGATATTTGTATTCATAAGTTCAATATTATTACTCTATTATATACATTAATTTCAATGTTTCACTTCTATGTTTTTTCTTAAATAAATAGTTGTTAAAACGTATTATTTATCAGTATGAATGAACAGTTCTTTTTTAATGATTATACACGAATAAAAAACATTTATTTACATATCTAAAGTACTTTGTTTAGGATAGTAAAATGCAGTATTTATTTGTAAATGTATTCATAACAATTATGCTAAAATATTTATTCTAGATTTACTTACAATTAACGAACAATGTTAGTTGCTTTGATGATAACTCAGTGTTGTGAGTATTATTTGCCAAGCATGAATAGATTCCTGCATCAAGGCACGAAGCTGAGTGACGTACATATTCCAACCATTTTCTATCGGAACCGGAGTGAAGTTGTTGTTCTTCCTTCTTTATAGTCATGAAAGATCCTGGATTACTGTCAACATCACAATGAAAAGGCACTCTGCTCGTTGTTTCATTTACTGTTACTGATGTTTTTCCAGCAAACCCGACCACATAAAAATTTGTAACTTTTGCCCTATCTTATAAACGAAAAATTTATTTTAAAAACGTGGCTTTCCAAAAATATTCTAACACAGAAATACATATGGATTAACCGTATATGTAGTGCAAGAAAGGGAGCTAACTAGAGAAAATGGATGGAACATTTATGATTCTTGACTGAGCCATAAAGCCAAACTAGTAAATTAATGATTATAAATCATTTGTACCATACATCAAATTTAACTGATCTACCTTTTTTCAAAGTACCTAAAGCTGAATTATAAGTACGTTGTAACTTCCTTGAAGTTGTAATGAATCCAGAAACCTGTATTTGATTTTTACCTACGGTATATAACTTTACTACTGTTTAATTCAAAATCCGTCAATGAATCACAAAGCTATGCATCAAAGAAGTCCATCATTTCACAATCATAAAGTTTGGCATACAAGTATGACCTCGATCTTTAAACTAGAAAATTACTGTCACGATCCAAACAACAGCATCATGTTTAACACGGTCATGTAAAGTTATTTTGCAATCCATCCAGGAGACTAACACGACCATGATCAATACACATGCAAGACGTTTTCGGGAGTATGCATATACACATATTGACAAAATCAAAAATGGTCCGTAAAATTTCTTTAAATCAGAGTCTTTCTGTTTGAAAGACTCTGTTTAAACAAAGCATGTTGTTACATATAAGCGGTAAAAATTAGGGTCACTGTTCTGTTATTTAGTTATCTGCCATTGAGATTATTCACAATTTAGCTTAACAATTCCTTACTTTTTCTTCTTATTTTCACCGATTTAAGGTAGCTCGCTACTTTCCGACCTAAATTTGACAATATCTCAGATCTTGATGATTTCTGGTATACAGACATGTAGATATGTAAGCTTTACTTCTGCAGCATTATTTTATAAATAAACAGCGTTACTATGACGTCAAAGCGCCCTCTATCGGTGGCGGCGAAATTGCGTCTTTTTTATCAATAAACCGGTCTGTTATTATCAATTTTCATCCGATTTCCTTCATTTTAATTTTATAATGTTCAGTAAATGTATGTCTTTGTAACGATGTCTTTCTTTAACATTTGCTTAATACTCTGCGATTCTACGTTATTTTCCCTCGCGTTCTGACGTCCATATTTGATGCAAATATCGCGCGATATCGCAATAAAGATTGTGAAATAATAAAAAATCTACACGGTGAATTTTGCTTTAATTTTTTTAACATGTAGTGAAGTCATAAAAGAAAATATTTATGCAATAAAAATATAGGGTCAACGCGTAAGATATTTTGCTATTACTATTTGAATATAAAATAAAGGGTGAGTAAAACGTAATGATTTTGGTGACGTCAAATATTTTTATCAAGGAAATTTTCACGACTTTTTCGATAAATAACATACTGACAGGAATAAAAATGTATGAACACCATCAACAACAATAGTTTGTAGACATGTTCCGTAAAAATGTTCTTTTAAAAGTCCTGTCAGATGCCTGCATTTCGATGAATATCTTCAATTATATACATGTACAACAAATCAGGGTATAACTGTCTGCAAAAGTTGGTATCAATCGCTGAAAAACTGCAACGAATGGATATAAATACCTCGAGGACTGAAAGACAATTCAGAATATTGAAAGATATAATTAAAAGGCCACCTAAGTGGAAATTATAAAAACATAAATTTTGCAAAGAATGTCAGAAAAAAAGTATGAAAAGGCTGGTGCCGTCGCAATGTCATCATGTAATGTGTATCTCGGTACAACATAAACTTCCATGTTATCATATGTACTAATTTTGAATTGTATATATCAGTTAGTAGGAACAGAGACATAGATAACATCTATGTCTGTGGTAGGAAATGAATTTCAAAAATATATGATCAACTGGAAGTAGCAACGATTTGTACGTAAGCCATGATTCACTGGTAGTCTTAATTATATTATAAATCTAGCAGACATTTAATTCAAAAAAATTCTACACGTATGAAAATTTATTTATTAACAGCCATCAGTTATTCTATTTTCTCTCGCAGCTAAATACCCTGCATTAAGCGTGATACTCAGATTTAAAGCAGGAATCACGCTTTCATGCTATGGCTTTAATTTCTCACGTATTTCACATAATTACAGATATTCTTATTTATTTTAAACTAACTGACTCGCGGTATGCGTTTACTAGCGCATCTTTGAGGCGACCTGAAGCCGCGATCATTTCTCAATTAGAGGCGATTGATTTTGTATGTTCAGAAGCGGAGAATTTTGCATATTAAATACAGATTCCCTTGTATTGAAGACCATGTAGGATCCTCAATTTGTGGGATTATGATTGTGTGGGAGAAGCTCGTTTTTTTTTGTCTGCACATAATGCAGTGCTATGTAAAGCCTATGAAAATAATGAACTATGCATTTTATGTTTTATATCTTCTTATTTTTTTAATATTTGGTTTAACGCCGCTTTCAACAGTATTTCAATTAAAGCGGAGGGAATTTAACGAAACCAGTGTTTCTCACAGTATCAACTTCTCTTTGGAAATGAATGACAGCAGTCCGAGGTGGACCTTGAAACATTTCATACACAGTAAACAATTCTAAAGGATAATCTATTAGTACATCTCGAATCCATGCCTTCCGAATTCAGCGTAAGACCACTTTACCGATTACAACGTGGCAACAGAAGAATATTCAAAGTAAAAAAAAACCTGATTATCATCTCCCTTAATAAGGGAGAAGTCCATTTTTTTGCTAACATCATAAACACGTGTTGTTGTGTGTGTTTTTGAGGTTGTTTTTTCTTGTTTTTTTTTTATATTTTTGTTTTAAAGCAAACTGTATTGTATTAAAAAATGAACAAGATAACGTCAACATAATACATTATTCGTATTCAGTGGTAACAAAAGTTGCACAAGTTATTTAATAATCATATTTTGTATTTAATTAAAATATACAGTATAACCTTTACAGAGACATGCCCTTTGTTGCCTAGAGTGGTTGCTCTACAGAGGTAAAATGTAATGGAACTCTTTAGAAATAAATAATACTTTGAGGGCCGCTATGTTATACTGTACAGTAATGAAAAAACGGTAATGAATCCGAGTTGAGTAATGGTTATATTGGGTGTTTCACATTCGAGTCTGCAGTTGCGAGTTTGCTTATATATTTTTTTATTCAGTATGATTTTGCTTCCAAAATAGTTTATAGTTTGTCACATAAGTGCTCATTTTCTAATTATCATGAAATTTTAATTAGATTATAATTATATAATCTATGTATTGCACAGACTTAAAAATGGTAAGCAAAAATAAAAAGAAAATAAAAGTCTTTGTTTCTTGTACAGTTTGTTTTTAAATATTCTTAGAGGGACTCCACTGAGGTTGAAAAGCCAAACACATAACATTTGAATTTCTTACATAAATGAGTTGGGCACTTTAAACAGAATTTTATGCGAAGATACTTAAGAAATATACTATGAAATAAATTGAAAATCGTATTTTTATGCTTTTGTTAGCCCGATTTGGGTGAAAAGCGTTTAAACGCTTTCATTTTGAATAATTATTCTGGAAAAACGAAGTGCGCGAATGCACTGAAATTTTGCACAAAGATTCGTGGTCTAAACCTACATCAAATGGTACACTTATCTGGAAAAAATATTTTCAGTTCCATCATGTCAAAATACATCAGTGGAGTCCCTTTAACATATTTGAATATTATTTCTGAATTTTATTTATCACTTATTTCGGCACATTTGTATGCATATCTATTTGAATTGTATTTTTACGATGTGTTTTTGACACCGAGCCTCGTCTGCCTGTATTTGATTTTATGCTGAATGTAACGTAAAATAAATATTCTACGGGTATAGGCTAAGCGACCTAATATTCTTACTTCATTCATACAGCAATATGTGAATCTTATTTTTTGCGCTAAAAGTAGTTAATTCATATAATAAT
Organism: Ruditapes philippinarum; assembly: GCF_026571515.1. Taxonomy (NCBI): domain Eukaryota; kingdom Metazoa; phylum Mollusca; class Bivalvia; order Venerida; family Veneridae; genus Ruditapes; species Ruditapes philippinarum. Next base: position 144,319 of record NW_026866585.1, read on the forward strand.
ATAACACTTTAACAACATCACATTATAAAATTAGAATTAAAAGATGTATGAGACTGTGTCCTGCAAATTAGAAAAGTATTTAAAAAGGGATTGTCGGATTAAACATTGTAAATGTGCTCATCTAGCGCATGCTTTCAATGAGAAAATAATCAACAATTTAAAAAATATACATTTCATCAAGTCCCTGTGTTGTTTATACTTACTATCGTAATGTTTGACGTAAGAAAATTGTTATTTGGTATTATTCTTTGAACTCCAACAACTATTAACGTCACCAAAATCATAACGTTTCACTCACCCTTTATTTTATTTTAAAACAGTAATAGCAAAATATCTTACGCGTTGACCCTATATTTTTATTGCATAAATATTTTCCTTCACTATCTCACTACACGCTCGGAAAATTATAGTAAAATTCACCGTGTTGAATTTTTTTTATAACCCAATCTTTATTGCGATATCGCGCGATATTTGCATCAAATATGGACGTCAGAACGTAGAGAAAAATGACGTAAAATCGCAGACTATTAAGTAAATGTTAAAGAAAGACATCATTACAAAGACATACATTTACTGAACATTATGATATTAAAATGAAGGAAATCGGATGAAAATTGATAATAACAGACCGGTTTATTGATAAAAAAAGACGCAATTTCACCGCCACCGATAGAGGGCGCTTTGACGTCATAGTAACGCTGTTTATTTATAAAAATAATACTGCAGAAGTAAAGCTCACATATTTATATGTTTGCATACCAAAAATCATCAAGATCTGAGATGTTGTCATATTTCGGTCGGAAAGTAGCGAGCTACCTTAAGTCATTGCACAATTGTAAAGTTTAGGCAAAATAACAAACAGATTGTTGTTTTTCCCCTTTGCTGCTTACCTGTGCCATTTTACACAAAAACTAGCTTATTTTTCGAAGAATTTTGAACTGTTTTATTCACTCTGAAAACAATATGTAGCATAAAAAATGCAATCAGCATTAATAACAGCAAAAAACATAGTCGAGAGGTAAAACACGTATGTATTATAATTTATAAGCCCTTAAAATGACATCAAAAGTGGGATCGGTGTCACCAACGTATTTGTTAACTTTAAATATGTCTGCCATCATATTCTAATTACATGCCAAAAATAGAAAAGGGGAGCGGTGGCCTATTGGTTAATGTGTCACACTGTCACTCTACCCAGATATTATCGGTTTGAGCCCTACTCGGGTCACGGCCATGTTTCTTTAAATGACACCAGTACTTGTTGGTTCCAGGAAGCGAAAGTGATTAATATAAGTTGCAAGAACTTGTTTCGCAATGGAGTTAAAACAGATATGTTTAAAACATTTTTTTAAATACTTTTATTTATTTATTTCTTCTTTTTTTCTTCTTCTTTTTTTTGCACAAAAATACCTTTAAGATAAGATGGATGTTGTTAAAGCAGTTTTTCAGCATTAATTTTAGAATAACATAGCACAATGTTCTGAGTTAAATTTGTACTTGAACATATAACTAAACAAATCAAAATTCAAAGATTTTTTTAAACAATTAACAATTATTTTAATGCCAAAATAAAGCATTGATAATCACAGCTGCTAGGATAGATAACAGATAACAAAGACTCACTAATTGTTAATTGTCTACTTTTGACCTCTCAGTGTGACAATAACCAAAAAGCTAGGGGTCTAGGTGTTGCGCATGACGCATCGCCTCATTATGCTACAAGTTCTTTCAAAATTCCGTGATGCATGACAAAGTTATTGGCCAGACACTGTATTCTTTCCGCCGACCTATGACCTCTAAGTTTAACCTTGACCTTGTATGGGGTCTTTGTCTTGCTCATAACAATCATTACGTCATGCTCAACATACGTGCCAAAATATAAGCTTCGGGTCAAAAAATCTGGAAACAAAGTCATCCCTCGGAAGCATTAATCACAACAAAATTACATAAGAATTGCAGACTCGGTTTGATTTAGTCTGTACATGAGGGATAATGAATAAGTGCAACATCCCTCACGCCCCCTAGCACCGGCTTGAGCGGTAATCAATTCTCAACACTCAATAGTGCTAGTATCAATGATCCCGAAGGACCAGAAAAATATAACAACACTAAAGTGAAGTACGGGGCAACTTTTTACAGCTGCCACAAGGAACTTGACACCTGCTGTTGTGAAGTATAAAAATCTGGAAAGTGATCCCTCGGAAGCATTAATCACAACAAAATTACATAAGAATTGCGGACTTGGTTTGATTGAGTCTGTACATGAGGGATAATAATTAAGTGCAACATTAAAACTGGTATACTTCATCATCATAAAGGGATGTGTCGAGCGGTAGAGCCAAGATTCAAACTATAAAGTAAGGATCGAAGCAGGGAAATTTGGCGTTTAGTTTTCTCAGTTTTCGTTTGTCGTTAACTGTGGCATAAATGATGGAATTAAAGGATTAAAAATGTGACATATAGTCTCCATAAGTCGACAATGTGTTTTGTGCAAAACACATGGATACACCTTCAAAGTCAAGGTCCTACTTGAAGGTACTTGAAGGCATAAGTTTAAGTTTTGCCCGGCTTATAGCTTTGCCATTACTACTATGAATTGCATACAAAACTCACTTCCGCATCTTAAAGGCCAAAGTCAGTTATTATTTGTTCATCCTGATTTCCTTCTAACATTCATCCAGGTGCAAAAAGCGAGCAAATGTCTAGCTGATCGATCGGAAATTAAAAATATTCGCCTAGATGGCGATCAAAAATTAAAGTTTAAATACAAGCATCTCCTTTCTTCCGTTAATCTTCTGTGGATTTAATTTTCTTTTGCTAAGATGAAATAAGAAGAAAAAGTCCACAGCATTCTCAACAAAAGAACGACAGCACACCAAATACGACCTGCATGTCAATATTATGCCGTCTTATGTTTTTGATATCTGTGTATTTCCTATACATTAATGGAGCATCATTTTTTATATTATTTTTTTCAATTGCAACCGGTGATACAAGTGTCCAAACCTAATTGAACATCCAAGAACGACCCGCCCTCTATCCCCCCCCACAACCACCCCCCGCCCCCCCCCCCCCAAAAAAAAAAGTAAATAAAAAAAAATGAATAAATAAAATAAAAATTATTTGCAAATCTAAAATCACAATAAGATTATTATCTGATAGTTGGCCTCACTCATTTTAATGGTTTCTAAAACTCTTTTTGCGTGACAGAAAATTGATGTAAAATACAAGTATTTATAATAAATACTTACACCAAACATTTAAATAGAAACTTTTACTATCTTCGCCTTTTGTTGCCATTTGTTCTCCTGTTTGTTTCATTAAATTATCAGCTGTACATGTGTAGAATCCAGCATTTGTCCTCGACACATTTTGTATTGTTAACATTTGGTTACTCCATATTGTACCATCACTTTTAAGCCATTTAAATGTAGTTTCTTTTGGGTAACCAACTTTAACCGAGCAATATAGGTCAAAAGGTTTACCTTCGGGAATACTTCTGTTGTTCAAAATTCCAACTTCCGGGGGATCTAAACAGATTACAATTTTTATAATTATCAACAAAAAATCATTTTTTAACCAATCCTTATTATTAATTTGATCAGAAACATAAATAAAAACCTAAGTCATACAATAATAATAATGATAATAATAATTAATTGGAATGACATTTTAGCCAAACATGAGTACATTTTCAATTTTGTATAATTATAATAATAATAAAAATAATAATGATTATAATAATGATTATAATAATAATAATTATTATTATTATTATTATTATTATTATCATTATTATTATTATTATTATTATTATTATTATTATCATTATTATTATTATTATTATTATTATTATTATTATTATTATTATTATTTGATTAACCAAAGAAAAAGAAAAAAGAAGTACATTGTAGTATCTTTTCGATAAGTTTCAATATACAAGAAACACAACATCCTGGAAATTACCAAGTGAAAAGTGTTATGTCAAGGTTAAAGTGTAAATTCATGAAGAATCTGATAAATAAATATACTGACTAAATTATTACGCGAAGATAACATTATTTTGATGCTTATGTTTAAAGTTATAGAACATTTACATGCCAGACCGTCAATAAATAAATTTATGAAAATAATTACACAGAATGTTCAACTCAAATTGCTGAAAGTTTCTCCCATAAACAACGTTTTCTAGATTTATAAATGTACGTTTCATGATATTTTCAGTTTTGCAGTTGTAGTTTCCAGCTTTTGATCTGTCCAGTTTTTTCAATGTCAGTATATGTGAAGATGGTGTTATATTTTCCCAGACGATGACTGGTTCTGGCCTACTGTTTGATTCACAGATGACAGTAAATGCTGTTGGGTTAAATTCACGTACAGATAGTGAATCACTGAATAAATTTTGTGATCCTTGTCCATATCTGTATTTAAAGGTAGGATTTGTTGGTGGATCTGCAAATTAACATAAATGTAAGCATATAACATGATATAAAATATTCATTTGTTTAACTCAACAAAGAAAAAAGATATATTTCAAAGAAATTAACATATTACTCAACTATATAAGCAGTCTAAATCATTTATTTAACACAGTTGAAAAATATATTTATATTTACTGATTTTTAAAACTTGTCTGAAACTTAACTACATGTATTTCAGTTTACTTATAAATTGGAATTTACATATTTATAATCAGGTTACAATGATCTATTAAAAGTACTTGTTATGGGTGTCCTATATCCAGTAAATGAATCTTAATCGGATAAAGCTATATAAACTGTAGTTGTTTTTCTTTAAATTTCAAACATTACTCTTTAAGGTTAGAAATGAATTAGTGTGTCAGATATGAAAGCAGTACTACAAAAAAGCTTAACATATCCGTAACAAAAGTAATTGTTATGTAAGTCCTTTCTCTAAAGTATAGGAATCCTTATTTTGTAACAAAAATCAAAGTTATTTACATATTTATCACGACCCTTTACGCAAGTTTTGGCTCATATGTGAAAAATAAGGTATATAAAGTAACTTACAAAATTTTGAAATGCTATATACAGGTTATTATATTTGTTATAGTAACAAGATTATTACATGACTGTATGATACCTAAAGTCACAAATAAACATTCTTTCTTGTCACAGACACCATTTTTAAGATGTTAAAATATTCATAAAACTTAAACAAATGTTTCCATATGTTGAATTTTACAATTATAATAGATACAACCAGTTACTTACACATAACATGAACAGTTAATGTTGATGTAGAAGTTCCTCTGGTAGGATTTGAAGTAGTAGGAACAGTTTCTGTCATTGTATTTCTAACCTCACATTTATACATGTGATCTTGTTTATCAGCAGTTATTGATGAAACAGTAAGTATTTGATTGTTTCCACGTGTATCCCATTGGTAAGTGTCTGGGTCCGGTTTACTGTTTGATCGACAGGCAACTTTAACTAGATCATTCTGTATAACATTTAGCAAGTTGTTTGGTATAGTTGTTCCTGTGGTATTCCAGTATCGGAATGTTGGTGTCGTAGGAGGATCTAACAAAGGAAGTAATGTAGGTGGAAAACATAGAGTTAATACAGAAAGTAGAGGATAGGTCTACATATCTATAAGTGTTTAAAATGGAAATTGTAATTCACATTCATAAATTCTAAGAGCAAATAATGTAAAAGCTGATAAAGTAGTAGCTTTTATCGATATAGAATAGGTTGATAAAAGACAAGTTTATAAGTTTAATGTTTAAACTGTCATCCGGTTTATTCTTAAGATTGGAATACCTTTATAAAAGCAATGATTCCGGAAGTAACAGTATGAATATGTATTTCATTTAATGTATTTAAAAGCTGAAGACAAGAGTACATAACTGGATAGCATATGATATTGCTATACAAAAAAAATAGTATCTCTGAATAGAACATACATGTATACTGTAAAACTTCTTTTCTGCTAGCTTATCAACAGTAATGTTTTATTATGGTTTGTTTATTATATAAATGTTTAAAAAGTTTAATAAATAAATTAAAAATGTAATCACAAATGTTAATCTATCTGTACAGTAAAAAAACTTACATAGAACATCAAAACTTAACGATGATGAGTTTTTTCCGGTTACAGCACTACCATCTGATGGGTTCATTAAATTTTCTACTTCACATGTATATTGATCACCATTCTGTATGTTGTTAGTTGTCAATGTTGCTCCTGATGTTATTGCAGAGTTATGTTTCCACGTGTACTGTATTTGATTTGGCTGACCTGTACTTTTGCATGTTATAGATACTTGACTATGTTTTATGACTTTCACTGTACCAACAACCTTTGTGTTTTTTATTGAAAACTCTGGTGTTGTCGGAGGATCTGAAATTTCATCAAAAATTAGTTTGTCAGATATCAGTATCCTTACGAACAAATTTAATAAATTGATCGTGATATCCCTGACAAAAAAGATACAAATAACCTTATTCAAACTTCTATACTTCTGTATTTTGTACACAAGAAAACAGTGAAAACGAAGTTTGTATCGGTAGTTGTGTTGATACAAAGACCCAAAACTGTCAGGCAAAAATTGCTTAAATTGTAAAGGACATTCTTTTTGCGGAGTAACGAGAACAAGAAATGTCGAACAACACATATACTTCCCTTACAAGCCATTGACTCATACTTGGTAATTTTGTTATTAGAAACTTGACATAAATTGGTACATAAAAGTGTTCGTGCATGGAAAAAAGAAAATTAATGACCTATTAGTTATAACCAATCAATATGTGATATATATCAAGACCTTGACCTTTGAACTAGTGATCCCATTGTGGCTAATCAATATGTGTAATATGAAGACATTGTGATAAAAAGTTTTCAAGGTAATGAGCGGAAACCATTATTACATTTAAGGTTGTTGTGACCCTCACTTTTGAATTAGTGATCCCAAAATAAATAGGAGTCATCTACTGCATATGACTATTCAATATGTGAAATATGAAAACTTTGGTATGAAGAGTTTTCAGATAATGAGCGAAAAACCATTCTGACATTAATAGCCTCTGTGACCTCATCTTTGACGAAATGATCCCAATATCAATAGGGGACATCTAGGCGTTATGACCAATCAATTAATATGTGAAATTTGAAGACTTTGTGAAAAAGTGAAAAAAAAACAATCAAGGAAATGAGTGGAAACTATTCTTACATTTAAGGCTGCTGTGACATTGAACTTTGAACTAGTGATTCCAAAATAAATAGGTGTCATCTACTATATATGATTATTAAATTTGTGAAATATTAAGACTTAGTAATAAACCATTTTCAAGATAATGAGCGACAAGCATTTTGACTTTTAAGGCCCCTGTGGCCTTGATCTTTGATCCCAAATTAATAGGGGACATCCACTAGTTATGACCTATTAATATGTGAAATATGAACAGTTTGATATAAATAGTTTTTAAGATAATGAGCGGAAACCATTCTGACATGGATGGCACCTGTGACCTTGACCTTTGACAGAGGTACCCCAAAATCATCAGGGTAATTAAAAAGATATGACCAATCGATAAGTGTAATATGAAGACTTTGTGATAAATAGTTTTCAAGAAAATGAATGGAAACATTCTAACATAAAAGGCTCCTTTGACCTTGACCTTTGAACTAATAATCCCAAAGTCAAGAGGAGTCATCTGCTACATATTACCAATCAATATGATTATTGTGAAATATGAATACTTTGTAAAAAATAGCTTTCAAGATTATGAACGAAAACCATTCTGACATTCCAGAACCCAGTGACCTTAACCTTTGACATAATGACCCCAACATCAATATGGATCATCTACTAGTTATGGCTAATCAGTATGTGAAATATGAAGACTTTGTGATAAAAATCTTTCAATATAATGAGCGGCAACCATTCTGACATTTTCGGCGTCTGTGACCTTGACCTTTCACTCAATAGGTCAATTTATCAATAGATTTAATAACCTCGTCAGTTGTAAAATCACAATCTAGAAAATCAACATAAAAATTTACATTCTGATTTAGAACTTCTTTAAAAGCCTGATCACAATATACATCAGTATCATAAAATTAAACCTTTAAAATGATCATAAAAATCCTCATGAGATTACCGTCCTAATCCGAGTCTGGGGAGTATAGTACGTTATTGATATATAATTCATCACGCACAAGGTAAGCTCTATGACCTTTGTTACGAGCATCTTCCATGATGGGTATGAGCCGCTTCCGTTGTTCTTGTACCTCACGGGGGGGGGCTGATCAAACACAGCAAATGGTGTTTTTCTCAAGTCAACATGTTTCAAAGCCTCTTTCACAACCATTTTGGACTCCTTGGGTATCCTTTGGGTATCTTTAAAGTTGATGACAATTGGCCGTTTTTGTCCTGTAACTGGTCGATAGGTATACGATGTGCACGATTTATGCATATACGCGGCTTTGCATCCTTAATGTCGAGAATTTGTTCAAAAGTTGGTAACCTTTAGCAATACAGTTTTCAGGTGATGCAGTACTCGCATATGAACCCACTGTCTGTTGATTTGTAGAACCTAAAAAAATGGCCACTGTCAGCTGTGGGAGTACTATGTCCATCAGTTATATATGTGTGTTCCTCGTCATTAGGGGATGCATCCAATTGCATGTTGTTTCTTTCAGAAATTGTTGTCATAGAATAGACTGAATTAGGACTATTATGCATGTATTGTGGGCGCTCCGATATACCTACAATCACAATATCATCCCTCATGGAACGACAACGCAGATCTGTAATGTCATTTTGTAGAACTTGATTTTTCTTCCTCAATGTTTTATTTATGTCATTTACTTTTTACAGCTTACCCTGTAGAGCTTCTATTGCCTCATTGCTATCTTTTGAGGAACAATGTATCGAGTCATATTTATCAGACAGCATACTTTGGCTCAGTTCTACTTCTTGCATTTTAATATTGTCAGTGTTTACTTGTTGAGTGTTCAGTTGTAATTTTTGTTGAAGTTACAGTCCCAGACAAGCTTGCTGGTACAAAAGTTTCATTATGACTAGTTTGTTGACTTTTATCGTACGCAATTTAATTGTGCTGGCATTTTTAAATCAACACCGGTCGCCATTTTTACCGACATATCTTCTGTTTCGCTTCCCGTATATCCCTTAGTACGACGCCTTCGACGCTTTTTCTTATTGCTTTCCGACATACGTAACGATTATTCGCTAAGTCAAACATCTAAATATTTTTTGTAATGACTAGAAAACACTAAAATTGTCATTTTGTCTAACAACGTTTTCAACACACCGCAATCTAACCAGTGCTACGTAAGAATCTACAACACGTGTCACGTGTTTATATCAATGAGAAGTTTGGTTTGAAAAAAGGACCGTAATGAATCAAAATTGATAGCTAATATTTATCGTCCATCTAATACAAATGTAGACTTTTGGGTTAGATTGAATATTTGTCTAGAAAATGCTTTTAATGAATTAAGTAGAGTTCTATTAGTAGGTTACATAAATTAAGACCAGATAAACACGATTTAATGATAACAACAGACTGGTCATTTCTTTACTCCAATACACTTGATGAAGCAACCGGAAACTTTAATTTAAATTTCATTGAGCTTGTAAACACTATATTTTGTAACCCTTTAGAGAATAAGCAAGATATAGACCGGACATATCCGGACTGACCCAATGAACTATACGCCAAAGGTGACGACTAAGTCGAGCTCACCATAAGCAGGATCGACAAAAATGGACAATGGATAATAACTTCAAACTTAGCCAATACTGAGTTACATTTCTTATGTAATGGGCATCTACCAAATGAGACTATCTACCTTAAAAAGTGCTTGTTGGTATATTTTATAACTTTTGGGTAATGTCTCGGACATAGTGTCAAAATAAACAAATAGCGATAACTCTTAAACTTAGCAATATGGAGTTACAGTTTTTGCACTGCACATCTACCTAATACAATATATCTACTTACATACGTACGGACGGACACAGCTGTGACTATATGCTCACCCCTCTTGGAGTATTATAAATATAAATAATTTCATTCCTCCTTAAAACGATCTTTAAGGATCTTTAAGGTTGTATTACAATAAAAAGCGGAGTAATAAGATTCTATACTAAATTTACTTAATTTTATGAAAATAATTGCAGTAATTACACCGCTTAGCCGGAGCTTCTAGGTAGCCCAAAATAATATGTAGATTAGAAACAATGCCCGTATATGAAATGCTAACATATGAACACAGTTTGCTGGTTCATACATGAAAATCTAAACTTCGACTAATTGTCACAATAACAAGTGTTCAAGCTTGAATCATTATTATCAAAAATAAACAAAATGCACTAGTAACTTTGGGGTGAAAATAATACATTTAAATGTTCCGTCCAATTTTGTTACAAATTGATTGCTGTATGCATGTTCATTTAAAAGAAAACAGAGAATCATCTTAAAGCTTATAACGAAACTTACATATAATTTGTACTTGAATGTCCACCATTGCACTTCCACTTGAATGTGAAGACTGACATGTACACTTTCTGTTTTGACCTCGTACAGCTGTCCATCTTGCAGTCTTTAAAACAGTGTCAGCATCAGTGTTGTCAGACGTTCCAGTATTAAAACAAGTCCATGTTAATGTTGGTAAAGGATTACCTCCTTTTATCAAACAAGTCAGTTGTCCTGGTTTGTTTTCTATGACTCGATATGTAGTTCCAGCTGAAAACCCCTGTATTACAGGGGGGCCATCAGGAGCATCTTAAATTAAAAGCCAATGATTTATTACATTTTACCAATACAATTGTAAATTTATCAAAACTTATGATATTGGACAATCTTGTTTCATTGATATGACTGAATATAAATAGATTCGCATCCGGAAACCGACATTTTTTATGTCTTACAAACATTTTTGTCGAACATGGGTCATCTCGGATGAAAAAGTAGGTCACAGGAGCTATAAATAGAAAAACCTTGTGAACACTCTAGTGGTCACATTTTTGAACCAATCATCATCAAACTTGGTCAGAATGCTAGTCTAGTCAATTGCTTGGATGAGTTCGAGCATGGGTCATCTCTGATGAAAAACTAGGTCACAGGAGCTAAAAATAGAAAAACCTTGTGAACACTCTAGTGGTCACATTTTTGACCCAATTATCATCAAACTTCGTCAGGATGCTTGTTTAGATAATAGCTCGGATGAGTTCGAATATGGGTCATCTTGGATGAAAAACTAGGTCACCGGAGCTATAAATAGAAAAACATTGTTAACACTCTAGCTGTCACATTTTTGCATCAATCATCATCAAACTTGGTCAGGATGCTTATCTACTTGATAGCTTGAATGAGTTCGAACATGGGTCATCTCGGATGAAAAAGTAGGTCACCGGAGCTAAAAATAGAAAAACCTTGTTAACACTCTAGCGGTCACATATTTGCATCAATCATCATCAAACTTGGTCAAGATGCGTGTCTAGGTGATAGCTCGGATGAGTTTGAACATGGGTCATCTCAGATGAAAAAGTAGGTCACCGGAGCTAAAAATAGTAAAACCTTGTTAACACTCTAGCGGTCACATTTTTGCATCAGTCATCATCAAACTTGGTCAAGATGTTTGTCTAGGTCATAGCTCGGATGAGTTTAAACATGGGTCATCTCGGATGAAAAAGTAGGTCACCGGAGCTAAAAATAGAAAAACCTTGTTAACACTCTAGCGGTCACATTTTTGCATCAATCATCATCAAACTTGATCAAGATGCTTATCTAGGTGATAGCTCGGATGAGTTTGAATATGGGTCATCTCGGATGAAAAACTAGGTCACAGGAGCTAAAAATAGAAAAACCTTGTTAACACTCTAGTGGTCACAATTTTGACTCAATTGTCATCAAACTTGGTCAGGAAACTTGTCTAGGTCATTGCTGGGAATAAATCGAACATGGGACATCTCGGATGAAAAACTAGGTCACAGGAACTAAAAATAGAAAAAGCTTGTTAACACTCTTGTGGCTACTGTTGTAATCCAAATATTTTGTTAATTGGTCTGAAAGTTTGTTTTGATGATTTCTAAGTCAAGATCGAACATGGGTCATCTTGGATGAAAAACTAGGTCAAACCGCCCAAATATGGAAAAACCTTGTTAACATTCTAGTGGTCACATTTTCGACTCAATTATCATCAAACTTGGTCAGGATGCTTGTCTAGGTAATTGCTTGGATGAGTACGAAATGCACGTGAAACTAGGTCACCGGAGCTAAAAATAGAAAACACTCTAGTTGCTAATGTTTTGATCCAAGTATCCTGGAAATTGGTCTGAAAGTTTGTTTTGATGATTTCTAGGTCAAGTTTGAATATGTGTCACCTGGGTAAAAAACTAAGTCGCACTGCTCAAATATGGATAATCCTTGTTAACACTGTAGTGGTCACATTTTTGACTCACCTGTCATGAGAATTGGTCAGAATGCTTGTCTAGGTAATTGTTTGGATGAGTTTGATAAGTCAGGTGAGCGATCTAGGGCCATCATGGCCCTCTTGTTTCCTCTAGTTGTTTAATGTTTTGGATTTCGTTTTGAATAAAATCTAACCTAATACAACAGTGTCTATATGTAGTTTATTTTGCTGTTAACGATGTAAATAGACTAACCATGTGACGGAATAACTGGAAATAAATATGTTTTTCGACAATAGGCTTTATCCCGCTAATTATATCGACAGTAGTAGGATGATTCATTGGCAGCCGTGCAGAAATTTAAATACAGAATATTGGAAAGTAAACATGTCTTTTAAATGAAATTTTAGTAAATACATGTACATGTAATGCACAATAATATTTTGAAGTTTATGGTAAACTCTGAAACGAGTATATAATAGATTTGAAAGAAAAGAACGATGGATAAAGCAATATAATCTGCGTCGTCCAGAAAACTTCATAAAAAATCTGGCATATTCTTCTGTTCTTCCAAATATTTCGGCTAGCAACATATACCAAATGAAGTGAAAAATTGTGGGGCGTGTTAATAATTAATAATTCAGTCATTTCCAACAAAAAGAGTAAAAAATATATTTTTCATTTGTATGTTTACAAATTGTTGGATACGACCCAGTTCTGATTTGAGGCCCTGTTTAAGTGTGTTTTACGTCACCGTTTAAGGATGTTGTGACAACGTTCAGACTGTGACGTATGCGCATTACTACGATTTCTTAGATGCTGGTGTGGCAGCCATTATCTGTTCGATTGTTATGTTTTGCATCCTTGTAAAGTTAATATTACGCATAGATATAGATCGATCTTGTGCTTTTTATATGAATGTTACAAAATATTAGTCTATTTATACGGATTATTTACGGGTATTTCTGGATGATCCCTCATAACTAATACCAGTTTCTATATCAATTAAACAGAGACATGTGCCGCAACGCCGTAAAATATCGCACTACAGGGTAAACGCACGTTTTTTTTTGTGTTATAACGTCTGCAGAGTCCCCAGGAACGGTCGGTGCCCAAGCCCGGTAGGGCGAGGGCTCCAACAGTTCCGAGGGACTCTGCAGACTTTATAACACGAAATAAATGTGCGTTGGCGCTATAATAGCATAAAATTTTTAAACAAATTCATGATGTATATTAAATACAAAACAGATACAATAAATCTTTGTGCTTGGACGGTATTCATCCAATCCGCCATGTTTTACGTATGCGTTTTATTTATCCGAGGCTAACAACTTGGGAAATACAAATGCTCAGAACCGAACGGAATTGGAATTTTAATTTATTTAAGAATTTTTTAAGCTTAACATTAGACATTTATTATCTCAAGAAAAAACACTTAATTTATCTACCAAGGACAATACATGACCCTCAGAAATTCCAAAAATTATTTCAGATTGACGAGAAAAAAGATCAGTGACATCAGAATCGTTTTTTTATTTTTTCAAGCACACAAGTTTATAAAGAAAATCCGGCACGAAACATTATTCTCTCAAAGAAATATAAAGAGAAATTATTAATATAAACATTGATAAAACAACATTTTCTCATATTCATTTTGTGTTATCTTGTTTTGTAAGTTAATCGGAGGGTTAAACTGAATGACAGATATTTGTTTACATTGACAACTGTCCGTTTCTTAGAAAGGGCGACAACCAAGATAATGGGCGATGTTTACACGCCGTATTTCCGGCATAGTTATTTGAATGCTGCTGGCCGTAATGCGATTGAAGCCCTCGAATCAATAATTTCAATGTAACTATTTGCCAAACAGTTTGTTTGTTTACTGGGCCCTGTATGTATTGCGCATAGGTAAAACTGGGCTACATGTATATAACAAGAGCGCGTGACTATGTTAACACATGGTTTTGGCCCCGTTATAACATTGGCAAAATAGGGAAAAATAGCCGATTTTATACTGTAATTGCCGTTAAATGCCGCACCATTGCCGCTAAATGTCGCAACCGCCGCTATATGTCGCAAAATCGTTTGTCGTTAAATGTCGCAATGGTAACGTTAAATGTCACACGATTTGCACTTCCCGTTAAATGTCGCAACGCTACCTAAAATGTCGCAACGCTACCGTTAATTTTCACAGGATGTAAATTCATGTTAAACTAGTAGTTAATGGTGTTGCATTAAATTTGTCGTTATGTTAGTTATCTGTTACTTATCATTAGTAAAGCAAAAATGAATAAGTTCATATTTAAAAGGGAGGATTTCCGTATATCTACTTGGATAGGCTTTGTTGTTACTTCAAAAATGATTGGTTGAAATAGGAGTTTTCTTTTTCGGTTTTAAAATCTATAACCATAATTGTTGCCTCCTTGGCTTTTGCACACATACGTGTTGTCCTTTAACAACTTACGTGCCTAGGATTTTAGCTAAGATTCAACCTGAAGATAGATATAACATATTAGGAAGCAAATTCTAGAATGATTGGATTGAGATTTTATATTCTGTGTCCTCATTTTCCCTATATCTTCACCTTTATCATTATATTGTCACTTTCAAATTACGAAACATGTCTTTAAAATTAAATTGATGCAAAAACCTGTTTAGTTTTTTTTTTCTTAAATAGTGTTTCAGTCATACACGTACGGTATGTTAAAGATATTTAAAAATTAATATGAAAGTGTGCGGAATCAAAATTCATATTTATATTTAGTGACTACTTAAAGATGTTTGTTTTCTCTGACAGCCAATAGCTTCAGTTATTCATTTCATTATAAGAAATTAAAATAATAATTTTATTATGTTTTTTTTTTTCAAAACAGTGTAAGATTACGATTTCGTATGAGATTTGCTAGTACCATGAGATATGCAAGTTCGTTTCCGGTTACTAAATGACTTCCCGATTTCATGTTGGTGTTCATAAAACTCGCCGTTCATAATTGAATTGAATCTCACTGATGAATAATCAAAATATTTTTTGCATACATTTTAAATCTAGCGAGAGTTTTTGTGAACAACTGTTATTGCATTTACTGGATGTTTCCTGCTCGTGAAAATATATGGAATTTTATCATATTTCGTGAAAATATATTTCATATTTCACTCAAACGAATGATATGTCCTCCTTATAGTATTTGCCAACATAAACATATTTATGTCAGTCTCATTGACATGTATGAGATTATTCAATTTTAAATGTCTTTAATGCTTCTTATCAACATTTTTCGGTCTAGGTGCTATCTGATTACTTAGTAGCATACAATAATTGATTCTATAAGGAAATTATGTAATATACACTGTATTACAGTCTATGTTTTATACATAGATACATGTATATGTTTTGCCAATAAAATATTTGACTTGACTATATTCATTTGTAAAGATTTCTATTTTCAATGGTTAATCAATTAATTATTTCATTTACTAAGGGCTTGATAATATTATATTTTATACAATAATAAGGTAAGATATAGAATTGAGTAATTTTAATTCATGCAGAATTAAGTTAAAGGGAATCTTTTGATATATATAACCTATTTCTGATTAAATATCTTAAATAAACAGAAAACATTGGATACTTTATATAAGGAAATAATATTATGATATTTATTATTGACATCAGTATCTACCGGTACCGCATTGCCTTATCCGAGGCCCAGGCTCCCACCACTTAGTGTAACTGTAATAAGTGGGGCATCCTCCATGGCATAACCCTATTGCATTTTTATGGAAAGAGCGCGATTTAGACTCAGACACGTTCCTTATTGGCATAATCTGGCGGGCTGATGTTTATACAACATGATACTTCAGTGTCGATCATTATATTATCTGAATGTTGTTAGTTTGTTTACTAAATATGTTTGCTTGTACAACCAAAGCATCCACTTACGGTATTTGCAACAAGCGAAGTGTTATGAACCCGTTGAGTGTCAATAACTGGCTATTCACCACAGAAGAGCAAGAACAGCAAACTTGATTCGCATTTTTACTTTGGTGGTTTTGGCATGGAATAGATTCTGATAGCTGTCCAATGAAACAGAAACATGTTTAAAAAGGTTCTTAAGATGACCGTGTTTTGTTGAAATTTGTTTGCTTTAATCATTATATTTCAAAGCATTCATACTATTTTTTGCTACACATGTTTCTGTTATAAGTAATATAAATTCAATTGACTTATTGTATTCTTAATTTCTGTTATTATGTAAATATACACTCCGCTGTGATATAAATAAAATTGCCTGAAATTTCAACTGGTCTTCAATGCAGTCACTGATAATGGCTTTTAACACCAATAATCCCTAATTGATTCCAGCACTTTTAAGTGCTGAAAATTAAGTACAGCTCATCGAAGCTAGGGATATGAGGGATGTTGCACTGTTTCATTATCCCTCATGTACAGACTCGATCAAACCGAGTCTACAATTTTCATGTAATTTTGTTGTGCTTATAGCTTCTGAGAGACACCCATATGGACTTCTTTTCTGCAAATTAAGCATTAATTTCAACAGCTCCAAACTATCAGAAACGGAATACAGGATTTAACTGCACTAGATACCTTTTCACGTGGATCGCCGTTAATTTCTCTTTTTCTGAAGGCCAGTTTAAAAACAAATCCTATATCAACAGGCTTCATTTTATGAAAGAATTTTACATTTTCATAATTAGTTTTTAAAGAAAATATGTTAGAATCGAACACGTTAAGTGCAAACGTTTTGGAAAAAAAATGTTGCCTTTTTTTCACCAAAATTACTATGTGACTTGCTCCATATACATTTTGATTGACAAATACGATTGGATCTAGTTATGATGCAATCAATATGACTGCGACGAGTTCACTCATGAGCAAAATAAGAGTGATCATATTCATTTCGCCACGACAGTCCCTCATAATTTTTGAGCAAAACAAAAGCCTAAAGTAATAACATGTAAAATGAATTCAATCACATATCTCCTCCCCGTCCAATGCCTTAATTATGCGAATGACTTATCAAGGCATTAATAGTGATCGCAATGAAAAGCCGATGGAAATTTTAAAATGAGACGGTTTCATAAACTAACGAGACAATTCACAGTCGCATGTACTTAATGTATATTAAACTAACAATAAATGTCAGTAAATATCAAATGTATGTGACTAATGTACCGTGAGCTACATTTTTGCAATAAAATATAAGAAAATAGTCCCAAATATAATGATTAGAAAAATTATGTTTCCACGTTAATGTTTCGAAATAATATTACAACGATGGTGAGAGGTCGAAAGTACGATGTTGAAAAAACGAAATCATTTCGAGTATTCACCATCGTGACTTTGTTATTTCGACTTTTCACCATTGCACATCGACTTTTCATCATCCTACCATTGACTTTGTTCATGCAACATCGTAATTTCATTATTCCGACTTTTCAAAATCGTTATTGCTTCGTGATGACCCTTACGGCACACCGTACTTACACATTGACTTGCTACTTGAATTCGTACGTGCTAAAATCGCCAAATATGTGATTTTGGCCGTTTGGCACATAGATGGTTTCTTAACGCACAATAATTTCCTATTAAATAAACACATATTTACTGGCAATGAAAAAAAAATCAGATATATCAATCGAATTTATAAAACTGTAATCAGACTGTATCAATATGATAATATCTATAATATTATACAAATAATTTTAAGATTTTTAACAGAGTTAAGCTACAGTCTCACTGACATCCCGGCAGAGCCCCGGTAGACGTCCGGGGTGATCCGGGAACGACCGTGAACAACCGGAGTACATTCGTAAATCTGGCGTCAACGTCCTGGATTATCCGGGAACATTCGGCATTCGACCCCGGATGGAATAAAATATTTAATATTACCAGGGTGGTCCGGGAAGTATAGCTTTTCCGGCTTCATCCTTAGCTTTGTCGGGAACGACCGGGGTTACACCGGGGAAGCACTGTAGCTCTGCCGGCACAAACCGGGGATAGTCCGGGGTATGATATAGCCGAGAGAGCTACGGAAGAACCCCGATGAATGCCGGGAGAGCCCGTATGAATGCAAGCAGAGCCCCGGATGATGCCAGCAGAGTCCCGGAGCATGACGATGGAGCTACGGTTTATCCCGGTAGAGTCCTGGCAAAGCCTGGTTCATTTCAAAAGAATAACGACAATTTGCGATGATAGAACTTGTTTGTATTACAACCCTTCCTATTTCCCTTCTATCCAGTCTTGCATGAGGATTTTTCAGAAAATCATCATAAATTACTATTCTGGAAAAATACATATTGTATAAAATAAAATTATTGTATAATTGTTATCATTTTCGTACGTTTTCAATCCACCGGGGCTCTGCCTGGATCGTCCTGAGCTCTGCCGGGGGCTCTGCCTGGATCGACCGAGGCTCTGCCTGGGTCATCTGCGGCTCTTCCGGCGTCATCCGGGAACGACCATGAACCATTGCTGGGCTCTGTCTGGATTTTTCGGAGCGCATCCTGGGTGGAAAGATAGGAAAAACCGTAGTGCTGCAGGGGTAAGTGTGACCGCAACAACTGCCAACGTCCCCCGCCAAAAGGAAGTATTACAATGAGCACACAATAGTATTATATAATAAATACACAATAGTATTATTTTGACAGTTTGAGTTTCACTGCAAAATATTCATAAATGCACATGCAACAACAAATCCATCATAGAAATAATATTATAATGAGACAACTCCTGTGTATGTGTAAAAAGAAATACATTTGAGGAGTTTGTTTCACTGAAAATAAGTACATACAGGGAAACAATTATACTTTCGGAGATTTTCTCTGGACAAGGAAAACACAGACCATCTTTGGCTTTGATCTCTTAATGTGACCTTGAACTTGTTAGGGGTCAGAGTGTCGCGCATGACTCATTGTCTTAATATGGTGAATATTGCTCAAACTTATTTCAAAATATTTTGATGAGTGAAAAAATCAAAAAGGCATTATAACAGACCACTTTAAGTTTTGACCTTTAAGTGTGACCTTGACCTTGGAGGCAGGATTCTGGGTGTTATGTATGACATGTGGTCCTATTATGATAAACATGTGTGTCATATTATTTCAAAATCCTTTTATAGATGAAAACGGTATGGATTGGACAAGAAGTACACTCCCCATCAAACAATGATGACTGTGACCATTGTATCATAAGGACGTTGTCTTAGATAGTAAGCATTTGTGCCAAATTGTTTCAAATCCCTTGTAGAACATAAAAGTTGGAACCCGACACGAATTGTACCCTCCATCAGACAATGTTGACATCGGATCTCCAAGTGGGACCACCGTGGAGGTCTGGTTATTTCGCATGACAGGTCGTCCTAAATTTGTGAACATATGTTATTTCAAAATCCCTTGATGAACGACTGAGTTAAGGAGCGGCCAGACGGACGTAGCCATTTTATATGTCCCGCTTTTTTTTAAAAAAAAAAGGCGGGAGACAAAAACGTATACAAATGTGTTTAATCATCAAGGGGCTTTTTGAATAAGTTACGGTCGTCGATTTATAATACCGACTAAGATGACTTCATTTCAATCAAATAATTTAAATACTGCAGCAAATCATTTACTACATTATAGACAGTTTGTCCCCAGATTACACACATAATGGTAATAATAAAATAATAGCACCAGCTTCTTGTTTTACATGAATTAAAATTTTGCGCCATTTAACGGTAGTGTAGCGACATTTAATGGTATGGGAAAATCGTGCGACATTTAACGTTACCATTGCGACATTTAACGGCAGGCGATTTTACGACATTTAGCGGTGTTGCTACATATAACGGCGCCACAACGTGTAAAAATATCACCCGAGCAAAGGAATATTGATTTTCATTATGAACTTCTTGTCTGAAGGTACAAGACCTAAACCTTTGGTATTTGGTAAATAATATCATTTATAGATCCTCTACTACAATTGTTCAAATAAATTTCGCCACTAGTGTCATTCAAATTTTGCTCAAAGTGTCAAAATTGGCCCTGGCCCGAGGGTCACAGGTTTTCCTTATATGTATATATAGTAAAATAAAAAAATCCTCTCTGAAGTGACATAGGCTAGAGGTTAGGCATTTGGCAAGAAACATTGTGTAGTGGACCAATACCAAGAATATTCAAATTATTCTGTTAATAATTATTATTCCCGAATTCTAATTTACAATCTTATACCCCAAACCCCATGACATTATATATCTTAACAATAACAAATACGAAACAACAGCAGCAACAACATTGTCACTATAACAATACAGCGTATTAACAGAACACACTCTTTTATACTTGAAAGAAACATTCAGCGCATTTTAATTCAAATGTTAATTTTATTTGTGGTATCCAAAGTATTCTAGTCCGTCCAATTAAATGCATGGTGGTGCATTAGCTGTTGATACACTGCTAATACTTATTCTAAACAAACTATAAGCATTCCCCTCAAAGAGAATGTAAAATATATTAAAAGCGACAGTGAAAGTAACTAAGCGTTACATGGATTAACTATTTTTTAATATGTTAGGTATGTAATAAATCCATTAAATCAAGTATACGAGTAAACATTCAAACTGATAAGTTATCAATGGAAGAGTCAAATACACTTTGAATAATCAATATTTGTTTACTATTGGCATGTTCAAATGACGTAGAAAGTAATTACATTAAGGTTTAAATAGAATATTTTCAATACTTTTTATATCAATTTTCAAACCTTAAACAGGGCAAATAATTTATATTAATAGTTTGCCAAGTATTAAACTACTTTCGGTTTCTTAAATATTGAACCATTTTTCCGTTTTTATTCCGAAGCATATTTAAATCTCGGTAAACCATATATTTAATCTGACTTAAAAAAATAGTATCAACAAGAACTGTTTTTATATGAAACGTACTACAACATCTTAAATATCTTGATTTCATTCTTAAGTTTGTACAGAAGGAAAAATATATGATTTTCAAAAAGGGTATTGTATTGAAATATTAAAATTAGTTCACAAATAATTATCTAAAGAGCAAAGGTTACTTACATAACACATTTAGTTTCGGTTTACGTGTTGAAATTAATGGTGTTTGATCTGAAGAACTATAGGCACTACAATAAATGTTGATTTGGTTGTCATATTTTGATGCGGTCAATGTCAACGTACTTGTTGTTATTACAAGATCATCACTTGTATTTCTGTATGAAGGTATTATAAAAGTTGTTATCTCCTTATCATCACTTATATCTCCTGGTGTTCTAGAATCATTATACCATTTTACAATCGGTTCTGGTAAACCACCTGATGTAATACATCTAAATTGTTGAGTTGTTTTCTCTAGTATTGTAATTGTGTCACTCTGAGGTATTGTCATTGCTACAGTTGTTATAGGAACTGAAATGAAAGTCGGTCAATAACTCGGTAATTTAATTGATAGTAACTCTCCTTACGCATTTGGACACATATATTTTTCTATATGCTACCGAAAATAAACAAGAAGATAATAAGCAGAGTTGCTGTTGGAATTGAAATGTTGAAACGGTCATAAGAAAAATGAAACTTGATACTTCTTTTCACAAACTGGGTTATTCACACGAACAAATGTTTAATTGAGAAATATGAACTTAAATCCTTATAGTTTAGAACTGAAAATCATATGTTATATAATCCTTCATACCCTAGAAGAAAACTTTCATATGAATTTCTTCTTTAACAATTCAATGACAGAGTCAGACAAAACAATAAAAGGAGTCAACGTATTAAATTGTTTGAAAATAGACAATTGGTATGCAATATATACATGTAGAATACCATGCAAAGAAGCAAAGGGTAGAGTAAGATGTATACCCACTATTTCTGTTTACATATTCATATTCTTGTTTGAATAACGTTAAAATGTAATTGCATAAACGTGGACCTAAATAGAAAACGAATATTACCTTTTACAGAAGGTGTGACATTATTGCTTTTTGAACGTACTTGGATTCCTTCCAATGCAATATCACATTGCCATATGTCGCTCCTGTTATTTCTTGTTACACTCAATATAGTAAGCTTAAACGTTCTTCTGCTGACATCACATGACCAACTATGAAGATTCTCATGTCTCCAAAATAGTTTGGTACAAAGTCCATTAACTCTCAAATTTCCTTGAGTTATGTCATTAGCGAACCAGGATACTGATGCTACTGTCTCACTACCACTGTACATACATGTAAGTGTCTGAGGACTTCCTTCATCAACAACTTTGGGAGCAATGGCAAGGCTTGTACTTTGTCCTGAAACTTATTTTTAACAAAATATCGGACTAATGGTATCACTGCATAAGCCATGTATCGCGTACAACAACAAAAATGTTGTCAGTTATTTTTAATGTTTGATACATTCTGGGGATTTCTGGACGGTTTGTAAACAGTAGCGCATTTTGCAAGTTGCTGACACCTAGAATGATATTTTTTGTGCATGTTCCTTTTTGAAATTCTTAGGCTACCTTTAATCTATCAGAAAACCATTTGTTTGATATAGAGAGAAACAAGAATCCCCAAAGAACGCACAAAACGACAAAATTGAAAATGTTGCAGACCCGGTTTGATTGGATCTGTTCATGGATCTGTTCATGGACGGTAATGAACAGTGCAAGTTACCGTCCATGCTGCCTTTCACCGGTTTAAGCAGTACATGAATGATTCATTTTGGAATATTGAAACGTTAGTGTCATTCCATAAAAAGCGGCGTAAGGTCCAAAAGTTAAAAATGCGTGTGTCCTAAACGGGAAGTCAATGGACGGAACTAAATAAATGGAACTTAGAAAAGGGGATTAGAGGTTATGAAGCCTTAATATCTCAAATCACCTGTCAAAAGTTAAAGTTAAAAAGCATGTTATATATTCTAGGTGTGATTAAACAGTATTCAAGTAAAGATCCTATCAGCTACAAAATAGCCAAATAGAAGGAACTAAATTGCCACAAGCACAACAATAATATCGTGCTGAACGATCTTTAAGGATCGGAAAATATAATATTCCTAATTTTGATAATGTTCAACTATAGATGCACTTATAATATTATGTTTTCTACTCAATTAACAAATAGGATGATTAGGCAGTATAATCATTTTCTACTCAATTTGGCATTTTCAATACCTTACATTTTGTTTATGCCGAAAATAATATCGATATTCATTTTAGTTTAAATATAAACTAGAAGGGATATTCCGTCACAAAGCATATGTCTCCTAAAGCAAGGGAATGTACTGATCACTCCTGTAAGGAGTTTGACATGTGAAACTCAGACACAATTTTTCTATTGATAGCTCTGGCGACTATTTTGTGCAGCAAAACGGAACGTGCCGGCGATATGAACAACTAGAGATGTTACTTCTCACAACTGTAAAGTTTCATTGAAATTCGGCATGCAATTCGACTTGTGAAAGCTGGAAAAAAATCTATGTATTGTTCTTGCGGCCAATTTGTGCAGCTAGGCGGAACGTGCCGTCGATGTGCACAACTATGTATTGCAATCCTGCAACATGCAAGCAGTTCAACCCTGTAAAAGCCAGGCAACAATTTTATATGTTTAGCTCTGGCGACTATTTTGTGCAGCGAAGCGAAACATGCTATTGATTAGCACTTCTAGGGATAGTACTGATAATTCCTGTGAAGTTTCATCAAAATCCTACCAGAATTTTGGCCTATGAGAGCAGGACAGGAAAATATTTTACAGATTATTTTTAGATCTGACGGCCATTTTGTGCAGCGAAGCGGAATATGACGGCGATGTGCACAACAACAAGGGATGATACTGATTACTTCTTTGAAGTTTTATTGATTTTTTTCTATTTTTAGCGCTGCGGTCAATCTGTGCACCAAAAAGGAACATGGCCGCGATCTGCACAACAAGGCATGGTACTGATCACTCCTGTGAAAGTCCGCTAGCTGTTCAACCTGTAAAAGCCCGACAAGATTTTTGTATTTTCTGATATACTTACAACAATAATAAAATCAGACCTCGGCATTTTGTCATGGAATATGAACGGGATGAAAGCAGATAAAAGTATAAATTGTAATGAATTACAAAATTATTTAGATAATCTTAAGAACCCGATAGACGTAATTTGTATACAAGAAACAACAAGTTCCATTTAAATTGAAAGGCTACCAAAAGCCTGTTTATAAAAATAGACTAGATGCAGATCATCCTGGCGGCGGTGTATGCATATATGTTAAAAATGATATAACTTTTAAAGAAAAGATTATAAATTATGATAGTGATATAGACTTTGTAGCAATAAATGTAATAGGCCAAAGTGAAAATTTCACTGTCATAAACTATTATGCATATAAATCAAATATTAACTCAAAAATATTTGTGGAAGTAACATAAACAATGTTATAATAGTAGGAGAGTTTAATCTAAA
This sequence comes from Ruditapes philippinarum, assembly GCF_026571515.1. Lineage (NCBI taxonomy): Eukaryota > Metazoa > Mollusca > Bivalvia > Venerida > Veneridae > Ruditapes > Ruditapes philippinarum. The sequence goes on from NW_026866585.1 coordinate 169,162, forward strand.
ACATCCATGCTGGAATCCCGAACATGACGATAGGAAGGATGCCAAGTCTGAGGAATTGCTAGAATTTTTAAATGATTATAATTTTTGTTATTTAAATGATGGGCAAGTAACAAGAGTTAGTAACTGCGATTCCCACATAGACTCCGCGATTGATCTTTCCATAGTTTCATCAAATTTATTTATTTTATCAGAATTTTTAGTTTTAGATGATACTATGGGTAGTGATCACCTACCTATAATCACTTTAATAAACACTGAAATTAATAGAGACAATATCAAAATATTAGAAAAATGGCTTACAGAAAAAGCTACAGAAAATCAATGGACTAGCTTTAAACATTTATGCCGTCAAGAACTAAACTATGACATAAAAGATGGTTCTATCAATACTATATTTCAATCATTCTTAGACAAACTCAATTCAATATTGCGGCAGACAATACCTAAATCTAAATCCAAAACTATGAAATACAAAACCCCTAAATTATGGTGGAGTGATGAATGTACATAAGCTATTAAATTAAGAGAACAAAAAAGAAGAAACTATAAAGCTGAAAAGACACCTATAAAATATGAACTATGGAAAAATGCTAGAGCTGCTGCAAAAGAAACTATTAAACAAGCTAAACGTCAATCGTGGGAACAATTCTGCAGTAAAATCACTTAAAACAAACTCTAAGGAATTATGGGAATTTGTAAGAAAAATTAAAGGTAAAGAACAATCATCTTTGCCAGCTTTTCAAATAAATAATAAAATAATAACATATCCAGGAGAAAAAGCGAACGCGCTGGTTAAACGATTCGAAAACGCTAACAGTGACCAGGGCTATACACAAGAATTTATAATGCAAAAACTAGAGGGCACGCGTTGTGCAATAACTAAGGTAGATGCAGAGCCAGAATTTGAGAATATAATATATAACAAAGAATTCACTCTTTTTGAAATGAATAAGGCCCTCCAAAACTGTAAATCTGGAGCTCCTGGGGAAGACAAGATACATTATGATATCATAACAAATTACCCTGATGAAATTAAATTAACTTTATTAAGTCTATTTAACAAATCGTGGAAAGATGGAACAACCCCTTTAAGCTGGGGCGAGGCTATAATTATACCGCTCCTTAAGCCAAATAAAGAAAAAAATGACCCGGCATCATATAGGCCTATATCATTAACATCAACTTTTACAAAGTTAATGCAAAAAATGATTAAACCTCGACTGTGTAATCATTTTAAAAAACAATAACTTATTCTCCGCCGCTCAGTCTGGGTGCAGATCTCATCACGCTTGGGATGATAATCTCAACCGACTTGAAGCGGACGAGTGATAACAAACATTTATTAGCTGTATTTCTTGATTTAAGTAATGCATTTGATAAGTTATGGATTGGAGCTGCTATTGATTACTTAGACAAAATAGGGATAAGAGGACGCATGCTTCGATGGATAAAAGATTTTCTTGGTACAAGATCCATTAAGGTTAAATTTAACGGCTCATACTCAGTAATAGTCGAAACAGTGAATGGCTGCCCACAGGGAAGTGTACTTAGTCCAATAATTTTTAGTCTAATTATGAACACCTTTAGCGAAACAATAGACTCATTTAATGCACAAAATAAAACAACAAATGCCAAGTTTCACTGATTCTGTCGCATGGATAATTTCTGTTTCTAAACAATTAGCAGTTAAGAAAATGCAGTTATTGTTGAATGAAGTGGACAAATGGAGTAAAACGTATGGCTTCGTTATAAATCCAATAAAAACACAAGCTATCTTTATTGAAAAACGTTCAAACAAAAAAGAATTAAATGAATTTAATAATAAAAATTTTCCAAAATTAATGTTAGGAAATGTAAAATTAAATTATCAAAAAACTGTTAAATTCCTAGGCATGACAATAGACAAACACTTAACGTGGAAAGCCCATATTGATGAACAGATGTAAATTTTGTATTATAAATCTTTATATGTGTATGGGCCGGTGGCCTTATAACTCAATAAAAAGTTTTGATATTTGATGAACTAATAATTAGGTGTCAAAAGGATCTAAATGTAATGAAAGCAATACGCGGCAAAGAGTGGGGCACAGATAAATAACATTACATAAAGTTTATCATACATTAATATTGAGTAAAATAAACTATGGTAGCATTATCTATAACTCTGCTTCTGATGCCGAAAAAATAGGTTACAAGTTATGCAAAACAAAGCATTGAAAATAGTAACAGGTGCATTTCCTTCTACAAACACTGAAAAACTACACTTGGAGACTAACACACTTAAACTTGATTTACAAAGAGAAAAATGTGCACTAAAATATTATTGGGCTCGCACTATCAGTCAAGGGGATAAAATGCCAATCAATGATAAAATAGGAGAAAGTCCGTACTTTATAAAAAAGAATAATAAAAAACAGTGTAAAATGCCGTATGCACAAAGAATAACACAATTGATTAACGAATATGAAATTGATGATTTAACTATAGCCGAACCGTGCTATGAAACAGTAATTGAAATATCGCCAGTTAACATTGAGTTAACATTAACAAGTAAAATCAGTAAAAGCAATATAAATACAGAAAGTCTAGACACAGCTAACTTACATATAAGTAAAAATTATAGAGACCATTATCATATTTATACTGATGGAAGTAAAGACCCGGATGCTGGTTTAGCAGGTGCAGGAATTATAGAATATGACAAAAATGGAGTAATAATTCAAGAAACTAAAATAAAAAATAACAAATACGCTTCTATTTATACATGTGAAATGACAGCTATTATTAAAGCAATTGAAATGATAAGAAAGAAAAAATTTGATAAAACAGCGATATTTACAGATAGTTTAAGTGTTCAATCAAAAATCTAAAATCAATCAAAGCCGGCTTCTCAAAAAATCAACCAGCTATGTGCAATAATATTCTAAGAAATAGTTCTGCGTTACTAATGGAAAACCTTATGTTAACGCTAGTATGGGTACCCAGTCATATCGGTCTTGTCGGGAATGAACAAGCCGATAAATGCGCAAAATATGCAAGCATTGATGGCATCCCATCAGACATGGCTCTTAGTATAAAAGAAGCATACAGTATTATTAATAGAAAAGTGATAGAAAAAAGAAATAAATTATGGAAAGAACATTGTGAAATAAATAATATAGAAATAAACAAGATACCGCCCAAAAAACTAGTATCATACCACCATAATCGAAAATTAGATGAAATTTATACGCGCTTAAAACTTAACCATTTAAAACATAAAGGTCACTCATTTTCAGCCGATAAAAATTGTCCCGCGTGTAATGAACCAGAAACGCTTGAACACGTGTTTTTTCAATTGCGCGTGTCATTCCGTGCAACGCAAAGAATTGGAATCATGCTTACTAAAACTTGGAATAGTATCAATAAATTAAAAAAATACTCTTGGATCCGCCGTTTGAAATAGCTGGTAAAGTTCGCACTGCGATATTCAAATTCATAAAAGATATACAATTAACAAATAAAATTTAATTTACTATGGATATAATTAGATAAAGTATCTCATTAAAGATCGCCACTTTATAAAATGGGATTGAAATGCCGAGGAATTATCTATGAGTGTGGAACTGTAAAGCACGACAAGCTTTAACATGCAACTGCCCCACAAGTATAGACACATCTTTGGACAGGCACGCTAAGTTGATTTAGCTAATGCTGCTCAGAACATATTAATTTGTGTTCTGAGGGTAGAGGCTGAATTGCTCCATACTGGCATGTCACAAAAATTTTATTTGTAAAGACAGAAAGTGGTCCAATATGTAGATATGATGTTAATTATAAATACAATTACAAATTTAATGTAATATAGGTAAAACGTCAAAATTTACAAACAAACAAGAGTTAAATACACGCCTAGAAGCTCCTTGTTGAGAGGTCCAATGGAACTTGGGCTGGTAGTATTTAACAACAGTCAAGATAGAAATAATGTACTGATTATAAACTATTTTTAATCTCTAATGTAAAGAAAGTGGTCACCCCAACAGTGACTGAGAACTAAAATAATAATAACAATACAATGAAAATAAACTATATTAAATACTTGATTGGTAGACACCCTATAAGGGATGCGGCGCTTAGCCCACCGACTGCTTACAACAAATCATGTAAAACATCAAAATTTACAAAAATAAACATAGTTTTTATGATACAAGTGCATGTCTGTTTATATTCAGTTATAGTAGCTAGATGTTTTGTTATTGTTATCAAAGTTAGTTCATAGTGAAATAGGTGGTGGGTACTTTGTACACTCTATAATAAACCATTTCAGGTGAAATATCCCGCTTTGTACTTATAGTCATATAGCACATAAAAACAGCAAATAAATATCAACAAATTCATAATGAGAACATTATTTTAATTAGCACAAGTAGTACATTATGAGTTATGAAAAATTATTTCTTAAACATTTTCGATTTCGGCATACTAAGAAATAGTTTAAAAGATTGGCTTAAAGCAGCACACCCCCAGAGATTCATGTTAATTTTCTTGACAATTTGAAAATGTATATATATGTTTCTGTTTAATCCTTAATCTCTCTATACTTTTAACTTCATTTTATATAAAATAATGTTTTAATACCAATTCAGAGTTTGGGTATTCAAAAACGTGTACGTGCAGGCCTAAAATACAGTTATGAAGATATTATGCGTCAAATCATGAAGAGTCACTCTATGTATTGTCGTAATGTTTAAAGGCATTGGTATTAAACTAATGAAGGAGATTTAAATAATGTAAAAAGGTAACACGTTATCACTGTATACGATTAAAAGAATAAGCTTGAAAAATGTGTTATTTACCTTTCAAGAAGAAAAATATCCCAAAACAAAACACAAACATGCTGTCAACATATATAATATCACTAAATGTATACCTCTACCTGACAAATATTTTGAAGTTGTCTTATTTAAACTTCCTAGATTGAAAGCTAAAGTTTAACACATTATACATACAACTTAGATTATTATAGTATACCTGAGATACGAGGTATAACTGACGCACTAGACATTTTTACCCTACAGAGATAATCCGAACATAATTGAAAACAAATTGAAGAACTTCTGTATTTAATAGAGTCATCTTAGAAATGTTTTACATTTTTTAATTTGGCCCTATGTTAAAGAAATAGATATCTCTGTTTTATACAATACTAATTCTTGTGTTATTTAAAATGTTTTTATCAAAATGTTTTAAAGTAATACGAGACTGTAGACTGTTAACGACGCGGTTAATTGCTATTAAACCGGATGTAGTATATTCTAGCGCACGCGCAATCTGTGTAGAGCAATTGATCATCACCCATTATAAAAGTTCATAGACAATTCTAAGCTTGTTCACGGTTAAAATTAAAATTTGATATTGCATAACTTTTAACAGTCAAACAAAATATGCTTTATAGCTTTGTACTACCAATTGCTACAAAAGGCTACGGAAAAGATGATATTTTCCTAAGAATTGGCAACCACGTCGGATTTGATGTTGACAATACGAAAGTACGATCGAAAAACACGACAGTACGATGGTGACAGTACGATGGTAACAGTACGACAGTACGATGGTGACAGTACGACAGTACGATGGTGACAGTTCGATGGTGACAGTACGATGTTGACAATACGAAAGTACGATCGAGAAACACGACAGTACGATGGTGACAGTCAATCGTACTGTCGTACTGTCACCATCGTACTGTCGTACTTGTCACCATCGTACTGTCCAACATCGTGTTTTCTCTAAGAACAAAAAGCGAGAAACATGGCTGTAAGATGGTGACAGTGCGAGAGCGCCATCATACTGCCGTATTGTCACCACCGTCGCACTGTCACTACCGCACTGTCGCACCTTTACCATCGTACTGTCAGGGTTCTAAGAGAAAAAGTGTTAGCCCGAATGGATCACCGTACTATCGGGTCAATCACGGACTTTAATTGACTTGACATTAATGTATGAAGCGGTAGTTAGATTAAAACAAAGTATTTTGATAATTATAACTTGTAAATAATACAAAAATTACATCGGCTCATCAAAAACTACTTCATTAAAGATGAATCTATTTCTAAAAGATCTATCCGATATCTTGTTATAATACCTAAGGCCGAAAATCATCGGTAAAATTATTGAAAAAGGCATATACTGTACACATACATGTATTTATCAACAATGTGGTGGTTTAGACAACTTCTTACAACCTTTTTGTTGCCAACATTGTTCGGGCTTCATTCAAGCGGTTTGGGACCCTTTGATTTATTTTCTCTACTTATTTACTTCAACAATATTCTCAATCATATAGCCGCTATGAATAATTTATTTTTGTTATTTTCCTTTATTCCGTTAAGCCAGTTAAATTTAATATAATCCTATTTTATATGTATATTTTCATACATGTTTGAAAATGTGAGATGTGGCCTGTCTGTGTAAATAAATCTGTCAAAGAAGCTATTATATAAACACATTACCAGAATTCTATCGCAAATCTTCATTATTTGACCCATTTTTACGAGAGTTTCGTTTACCAATATAAAAACATAAAATTTAATGACTTCCGGTCAAAAATTGTACTTATTGTGTGCACTGGAGAATTTTACTACTGAAAACGAAATATTTACTAATTCACTTATTTTGTCAATATTTAGCATTTCATCTAAAATACACGGGTAAGCAATTACTATTTTACCGTAAAACCACGGAAAATACCGGAGATCAAAATTGTTCTTCCACAGTTATCTCTCCCGTGTGTAACAATTTGCAATCTTAAATTCTTTATTGGTTTTCATAAAATTGTGCTTTTAACAACCGATTGACAAGACTATGCATCATGTTAAATACCTCTATTCCTGAAGTTTAAACATATTTTTCAATCAATCATTTTGGTAATGATTACCTTCTGGAATATTCAATTTAAACAACAGTCATGTGGCAGCAAACATTAATGATGTTGAATAAAGAGCCGATACAAACAAATTAAGAAACATAAAAGACTTAAAGATATACTATGCTCAAATTTGATTTTTAAAAATATTAATAATTGCTACACAGTCTCTTTGTATGTATAAAATAAACATGTTTGGACTTCATTTAAGGTAGATATGATAAGTTTTGAACTCTACACACTATATGTGGTCACCATATGAATATATAGTGTCATTAAAAAAACTGGCAGTTTTTTTAAGAAAAGACCAACTTTACTTGACCCGTAATAGGGAATGCAGCTTCCCACACATAGTTTATTCATTATTTTATTCAAATTAAACATATTCAGTAAGAATTTCATGGATTTCAATACATTTCTAAGATAAAAATATTTTACCAAAAGATGAGCATAGTATATCTTTAAGTTGTTGTTGATTACTTGTCACATTCAATAGTAACAAAGTCATATGAACTTACAAATACATAACTTTCAGTTTATAATTTTACGGCAGGGGCGTAACTGAGCTATTTTGGTATGTACTCTTTATCTAGGGGGATTCGGGGGCATCCTCCCCCGAGAAATTGTTTTGGCATTTTGTGACTATCTAGAGGCTATATTGACAACAAATTGGTAATAATTTCAACCTCTTTTTGTTAATTTTAAAATAGGTAAAATGAACAAGTACGTTACATATACCATAGAACTTTTTTTTATATTTATAAGCGACTTTTTTGCAGAAAAAAATTGTCATTTTGCGACTTTCAAACTGATGTTATAGCAACAAATTTCCCATATTCAGAAAATTTTAAATAAAAAAAAGCTAGAAACATCGAAAACTAAAGCAAGCGTTTGTTTTAATTGAATTGATTATATGTCATGTTTGGGTACAGAGCCTTGCTTTCTTTAGAAAAGCCGGGTCCGCTTGACGGAATTGTCAAATTCACGTTAGTCTATCACATAAGCCACAGCTAATGCTGAGACTCTCGACAAAGATGAGTATATTCACACAATGCCCCAATGCTCTCTGAGAAAAGATTGTCATTCTGCACCTTCATAAGTAGCAACTGTTGTAACAATATATTAATTTAAGGACGATAAATGTGTGAAAATTGTGATTAAGTTCAGTGAGTGTTTTGGACTGTTAAATATTTCATTATATTACAATACATTTTGTATATATAAAAAAAACGCGTTATATTACACGTTATATTACACGCAAAGATATTTCAAAATCTCCTTTCAGAAATGTCAGAAAATTAATTAAAAATTGTTGCATATAACATAGATAATGTGGATCATGTGAATACATTAAAGGACTCATTTAAGACCTTTATTTATGATAAAGTAAATTCATAAGTACGACTTTAATAATGATGTAACTTGCTTGATGACTCATCGCAATGTTTTGCTGACCACAGAGAATGATAAATTTAATCTCAACAACTAATTTTAGAATGCTACTATTCTTTTAAATAAATGCATAATATTGAGAAGGAATTGTACATTCTTTGTCTTTTTTTTTGCCCTTTTTGGCACGGCAAAGTAATTCTCTCAATCAATTGATTAATATGCCATTGAGAAATTACACCAATTTGTTACTTGTTTTCTGATTAAAAGATGAGATTAAAAATCAAACATTCAAAGCTACGTTGGCAGAACTCAGTCCCCTACATAATCCAGCCACACCAGCAGGGCACCCAGAAGGCACACAACCAAAAGCAGAAGAGGACACAAAAGGGCCGATACGGGAATAGTAAAACGTTTGGGAAAAAATTATTGCGGGCGACCTGCGCGCCGAATAAGAAGCACGTTGCGCAAAAACGGGCCACCAAGCCAATGCTGGGGGAATATCTCGGCCAAGAATAGGTTCTGAACAAGACACCTTAAGCTTTTCATAACTTTCCTCCGTTGAATCTGTACAATATATCGCAATATAGATCATTTTAAAAGATATTAATTTATACTGTATATGTTATGAAATATTTATATAATGATTAAGTCGAAAGAGTCAGTAGGCCTGTATGTGCCCCGACCACACTACCCCCTATGTTTTTATCACTTTTTTAGAACTTTTAGCACATGTGATTTTTTTGAATACAGGATTGATTTGTACACATGGGCGTTCAGGAGTACGCCTAGTTACGCCCCTGTACGGATGAACATTTTTAAGATCACAAAGGTACAAAATGTTAAACAAGGAATCTTAATGTGCAAATAAAAGTTAGTCGAATATCGGAATGAATTGCAAAAATAGCAATAGGAAACACGGAAAACAAATTACTTATAAATTGATTATATGCAATTTTAATGAAGTTGTCAATAAGGGGGCATATGAAAGTAAATTACATAAAATTGTAATTTAGCAATAGACATACGCTGGCGGATATCCCCTTCCATTGAAAACACTATAATGACGTTTCGAATTATGGTAGGTAGCAAAGAAATTAAACCATCGGCTCTTTATAGATGACTTTTCGCTATGAATATCATTTTACTATCTGATTGATATAAAAATTTAAAGCGGTAACTTATTTGTACAAATATATCTCTAGATTATCAAATAGAATCTAGCCTTTTTATAACTTCAATATTTTATCACGCTGTTTATCGACCTACTTAAACAGGAAGTATTCTACATTGAACTTAACTTCACACGTTGTTATTTAAAGATCCTGTAACACAATTTTTATGGTTTTATATCATAAATACAATGCTCAAATGAAGAATTATCATAATTTTGGAAATATTTAAATAATAATTATCAGGAGGTTTAAACTTTGTAAAGTTGATAATGAAGGTTTATCAATATTGTAAGTTCCAAAAAGCATTATTTGTCAAGATATTACCGAGTTTACATTTCATACTAATAAAGGTAGGTATTTAGAAATTTACTTTCTGTAAAATCTGAGTCATTTTGCAATAAGAAATGAATGCATATATTTCTATGATTTAATATAATGTGGACACATATTTGCAGTATATGATATTTTACATATTCTTCGGTGTTTGAAAATTGTTTTAGAAGCAAAGTTATATACATATATAAAATTTCACTTAAGTGTATTAATCAGATCGTCGAGTGTTTTGATGATCTTTCTCTTTTGTATCATTTTCAAACAGAAAAACACGTTCCCTGTTGTCGCAATAATATCTGCACTCCAGTTAACGCACTGTGCATGTATATGTATACGATTTAACTCGGACACATTTTCAACAGAAAGGTCCCCAAACTATGATACAATATGCAACAAAATCACTGTTGATGTTCTATATATAGACATGTGACCTAACCATTATAGCGTGCTCGAAGAGCTGACCCGAAGGGCCTGCTCGCAGAGCGTGCTTTACGGTAGCGCAAGTACCTGCTAGATAGTGATGGTTTTGAAAACTTTCGTCGGAAGTACTAAATTGACACATCGCAACTTTTCGAATCACAAGATAACGATAAAAGCCGAAAAACTCTTATCGATAACGGAAGCGTAGATTGGTGTCCTGCGCACTTTTATAGGAACCATGATAGGACAGGGAACCAGAATAAACGGCAGCAGTGCATAAAATACGAAATGGCACTTTTAAAACGGAAAATGTAAAATAAAAATGAACGATTGTTTTATATTTTTTCACGGTAAAAGTAAATCGAACTCGTTTTGGGGCTTTGCCTTTTTCATATTACATGTGACGTAACCACTTAATATGCGACGCGCTGAAAACAAGTACGGAAACTAATCGGGGCCAGCTTAGCTTTATATCAGGTACGGCAGCATTTTTTTGTTGATGTCGTGTTAGAATCGAAACAATATATCAAAGTCGGTGATTTTAACGCTTGATAAAGGCACTGTTTGTCGTTTGGATGCACACCATTATATCGCGAGAGCGTGGCCCTCTTGATATAATTCCTCGCATCCGAACTGCAAACAGTGATTTTATTGAGAGATGAAATGAGGAATTCTGACTGGAAACGGATAAGTAGACTGGTCACCCGCGCATTTCTATGGGAAACATCATTGGACAGGGAACCAGAGTAAACGGAAGCAGTGTATAAAATACCGAATGACAGTTTTAAAACGGAAAATGTAAAATGAAAATTGAACGAATATACTTTTTCACGGTAAAAGGAAATCTTATCAATGAAATTCATGTTTATTTTCTGATTTTTCTTTCACCAGAAGAGCTATTTAGCAAGCGTCTGCTAGCAATAGATTGAATTATGTAAACGCTCATTTAAAGCGCTCTGATATCTATATTTAGCTCAAAATTATTTCAAAATGGCGGCGCCAAGTTAACTAATGATTTTTTCACAGCTCATTAAGTATAGGCTATATATATTCTTTTTTATTTTCATTTACTTTTAATTTGATTTCATTTGAATTGATACGCGTCATACATGTTATCATAAGGCGCTACAGCCCTCGCGGGGCGTTAGGCCCCGCTCGGATTTTCCGCAAATTACAAGCTTTTCGGTGGTTTATAGAAATATATCAGTGAAATAGAAACTGATAATTTTACTGTTTTAAACAGTGAACTTATCAATTTGATTATTTCACTGTTTTAATTTTTAAGCCCCTTACATTGTTTCAGTGAAATACAAGCGTTTACAGTACTGGAAACCAACTATATGACGTGACGTCGTAAATAACGTCACGTTGTATTATTATTTGGCACGCTTTTCATATAGCAATATGAAATTAGGTGATACTTATGACGCGGAAAGCTCTTATGAATTATGATTTAAGCATAACATATTTAGTGTACGTGTAAACCAGATCTTTCTTGAATAAACAAAACGAATAAATTGGTGGTGTTGAACCTATTATCGGAGCCCTCGGAATATTCCAAAAAATCTCCAAACGTAAAGGGGACCTCTGCGCATGCGTCGGCGTTTGGAAAATCCCGTCACCCATTTTTGTTAATCTCTAATCACAGTTGTTGTTTTAACGTTATTTTTAATGTGCTAATTTATCAAAAAGGGTATGTTAAAGTAACATTTTATATTTATAATCGTTACTATAATTCTTATGAATGGAATGCAGGTTTATTTTTATGATTTTGAACAGCATTCTAAGACCGGAAGTGTTACTAAGCATTCTTCTGCTAGCAATAGTCTGAATTATGTAGACTCTCATTAAAAGCGCTCTGATATCTATATTTAGCTCAGAAGGATTTCAAATTGGCGGCGCCCAGTTAACTAAGGATTTTTTTACAGCTCATTAGGTATAGGATATATATTTTTTTGAAATTTTCATTTAGTTTGAATTTGATTTCATTTGAATTGATACGCGTCATTCATATTATCTAAGAGTGCTACAGCCCTCGCGGGGCCTTCGGCCACGCTCGGACTCTCCGCGTATTAGGCTAAATGTCTTTTTAAACGTTTTTTTGCATATAATAAAAAGGAAATTTGTTTAGTTCAGAGTAAGATTGAAATATATCTCACCCTTTGAACACCAAAAGTTCGTGGCTGCGTAACTCGTGAAATATACCTTCTGGCGCTCACTCGGTGAAATATATTCCAATCTTACACTGAACTAAGCAACAATCCTCTTTGTATTTATTGTCGGAATTATACACTATAACTTAGTATTTTCTTATAGAGAAGTAATCGCAAGTTATATTTTTTTGGCGACAATAGTGCACGAGTGTCTTGTAATTAGTAAAGCGGACATTCAAGTTGTATTTGTCAAGTCGTTTAGATGTGAAAGTTACCATCATATAGATTTATCGGCAAAGCATCAAACTTTTTGGGGATTCTGAATTTTTAAAGACGAAAACAAAACGAAATATTTTGTTTACCGTTTTACCTTTCGGTTTATGTTTGTGTCGGGTTTTATTTTCATAAAAGTTTTTCGCGAATTAGTTAAATTGTTTATTTAGACGGCGGTTGGTCAAATTAATTCCTCTTACAAAAGCGGTTTTAAATTCAAATTGTATACAAGTTTCCTCACGCAAATCGGTGTTTTTACCAAATGATGTGGTCAGTCAGTCTGGACCCCTGTCCAAATTTTGACCAGGTTAGGACATATTTTCAATCTCAAAAAAAAAAGATTAAGGAGAGGGTAAATAATCTCAAACAGAAAATATCAAAATTGAAGAATAAGCCCAAAGAGAGTTAATTCCCGATCTCTACCAAAGATAACTGGTATGCAACCTAACACGCTTAATGATTAGGTTTATATGTAATGAAATCAATGAAAGTCATAGCTGGGATTCAGTCTTCTCGAAATGATCGTAAATGCTGAAATAGATTTTTGTTCAAACAATTTAGACAAATGTAATTATCGTAACTTTTTTCCAACAAAACAAGTTTCTGTCACAGTTTATTCTGACGCTAGTGATGTTGCGTGTGCTTCTTTTTCTCCAAGTTATCCAGAATGCATTGCACACAAACAATGGTCTGACCAAGAAAAAACAAAAAGTTCGACTTGGAGGGAATTAAAATGCATTGAAAGGGGACTTATATCGTTGTCAAAGATTTTTGTTAATAAGTATCTACAGTGGTTCACGGACAGCAAAATTTGTGAAATCATTGTTCAGTCAGGAAGTTCAAAGAAAGAGTTACAGTCTCTTGCACTTTCAGTATTCCATTTTTGTGTTCCAAATCGAATAGTTCTAACAGTATCGTGGATTCCACGTGAATATAATCAAGTCGCCGATTTCTATTCTAGAATTTTAGATGTTTACGATTGGGGTGTATCTAATGCATTTTTTACTTTAATCAATTCAAAATGGGGTCCGTTCACAATAGATAGATTTGCAAATTACAGCAATAGAAAGACTATGCGTAAAGTCTGGAATCCAGACTGTGAGGCAGTCGATACGTTTTCGACAGACTTGTCCGGTGAAAATAATTTGCTGGTTCCGCTTGTAAAGCAATTTTACATATCATAAGTTGTCGTTCGTTAGGTGTGTTTGTTGTACCTACATGACAATCCATTGCTTTCTGGCTTTAAGTCTTTGAAGATGAAGATTTGATTTGGAAGCCTTATGTTAAAGATGTTCTGGAATTTAACGATTGTAATATCTTCGAATTCGTCCATGGCAATAACAAAAATCTTTACTTGGATCTCCTGAATTTAGAGGGTCCAATTTAGCTATAAAGCTAGATGCCACATAGTCATATCTTAGTTATAGAAGTTATCATTCCATTTTTATTTTATTTTTTCGCTTAAAGTAAATTGTTGTTAATTGAGAAAATTCCTAATATGAAACATGTTTGGTTTTTTCAGCGGTCATGTAAATATTTGTTTTGATAATTATTTTGTAATGAACTTACAGAGAGTAAACGTACCGGTATGGTCTCTTATAATTTGAAAATCCAGCATCTACAAATTTTATCTAATTATTTATTTCATCGATCGATCGTTTGTTTGTTTGTTTGTTTGTTACTTAAGATTCATTACCTCATACCTGGAAACGCATGGCACACATAATCTGTTATTATATTTAGCTTTTTTATTATAATATAGTTTTTTTGCACCCAAGAACATTTACAGCATGCACGCAAAATTATTGCACAAATGAGATATTGCGAAAGAAATCAAGATGGGGGGATGTCACCAGGCATTTTATACATACCCAGGAAACGAATGTGCACAAAAATGCCGACATTTATGTTGGCAGAAATAAATAAATAATGAGGAATCATTTTTAACACATTCAAGATTCATCTTATTTCCAAAAAGAAATAAAAACATAAAATTTAAATACTGCGTGGACCCTTCCATAAATATGACAGTATTTCTTTAATCCACAAACCACGAATTAATAAATGAACATTAAATTATTATTGTACGATATTACTGATCTGTCAATTATGCGCACATTGTACTAATAAACTTCGGAAATATTCGTCTTCTTTACGAGAATCATTTCGTGAATAATTGGTCTATACGAGAGTCATTGGATAGGTTCTTGGGCGGTGTTATAAATGTTAATAGTCAGGCAAGTTTGACGCAAAAATGTGCGTACATGTAAATTGTGGATATTTTGTTGTTCTGAGTATATATGCTATGTTATATCACATCAATAAATGAGAGAATGGCTATATTTTCACGAGCGCATAGCACACCTGAACATATTGATGTTTTATCACGTCGTTGTGTGATCATATATAGCAAATTCACGAAAACAAACGACAAAAATAGAACAATAACAACAAATTTCCTGTTTTAGGCCTAATTAATACTTTCATTAAGTCATGGAATTCAGTCCTAAGTATAGAAAATGGCGTCAGGCTTTCAACGGCTACGCATACACTTCGTAAAACAAAAGAAGTTACAATCTTAGTGTCATCATTGCAGTAAAAATATTACTTAAGCACAGAAATTATATTTGAATCGAGAAATATGCTTTAAAGAACAAGATACACAATAAAATTTCAAGGAAATTTACGAAATTATAAATTACTACCTAGCCCACAAAACGTTTTGGAAAGCTTTGTCCACGACACTATGAGTGATATGGATTTTATCTAACGAAATAAAAACCCAGATTTTCACTTATTCTCAGAGCTACTTGTTAGCAAAACTGGCATATTTTACAAGACAGAAATATTTCGGTTTATATTTTCCCCTTCATTTAATTTAATGTAGGACGTGATTTCAACACTTTCAAGCGTTTTACGCACTTAACTATAATCAGTTATTTGGAGTATTCGTTATATTAAACAATAATATCCACGTGATGTGTGATCTTCCCTATTCTATTTACTTTTAAGTGTTTTTTCCTATTTATATATATCAGCTGCAACATGTTACAGAAGATAAAGAGAAATACTTTGAAAAATCTTGATAATGGAAATTAAATAACAATCAAAAGGATAAATGTAATTATTGTTTAATTGTTTAATGTAAGTTAGCCCTGAAAGTGTTTCCTGTGACAAGGACAATATATCAAATATGATAAACAAGATCAACAAGGAAAGGCGGCGTTCAATGAACGCAACCCCCACATGACCCAGCAACAAGAACCAATGGCAAGGAGCACAGGGGGACCCCAAACAAAAACAGTACAGGGCAAAGACAGAGCACGGACAAGTTAATCATTAAATGATAATTAATTTGTAACTGATTAGGAATTAAAAGAAAATAAAAATAGGCCCACAAAGGGGAAGGGGACAGGAGACCGGGGGGGAGGGGTGGGGAGTAATCAAAGAAATAAAAAACTAGAGGCAATGGGGAAGATACTTACCGTAGACGAGAAAACAACAAGGGACACAAGCAAAAGTGTCACCAAAACAGTATGAAACAACATAAGACATACATCTGAGGAACACAGTGGGGCGCCGCCTTGGAACGGTCAGCAGCATAATAATGACTGCTGGGGAGTTTAAACCGGTTAATGGTGCACCAAACCTCGCTCTTAGCCCCACCATGTTCCTATAAACGAGACAGTGTAAATAAAATGAATCCCCGCCAAGTGAAATTCTAACAGTTGTCATGGTTACAAAAGGTTAAATAAGTAAAACACTAAAATGATCATGTAGAAACATATAAAAGTAAACCAACCCAATGACCATAACAAAAGTACTCAATGTCCTAAAGGAAGACAGAGCAACAAAAAAATCACCTACAAGGGCCCGACGAAGCAAGACAGAAGACGAACATTAAGACAATTCAGTCCCAAAGGGCTTTACGAACTATCCATCATAGAGTCTCCCACTTGGTCCGTCAGATGCAATCAAAAGAGGAAAGCGTAGTGTCTAACTGTAAAAGGGTTGAACACTAAACATGCAGTATGTCTTGAAATAGTAGGGTCATAACCTCATTTAATAAAACGTTTAATGATTTTAGTAAAAACAGCAGAAAAATTACCATGACCCAAAATCTTACGAAGTTTGTAAATCACATCGCCATAAAAACCAGGCTGGCTAATCCCTTGTCGCAGAAGAGTTTTTAAATCACTATTGAATTTGGAAATTAAATCAAAGTTACGATTGTAAAATTTAGTAAAATATTTCCGTAATTTATGATAGCGGTAGCCCTGTTTTAGAAGCTTGCTGGAAATAAAAATATTCCGCTCGTTGAAATCCTTTACGTTGCTACAAGCTCTAGCGAATCTAATTAACTGGGAAACATAAACCCCGTAAGATGTTGCATGGGGAACGTCTCCATCTAAATGTGGATAATTAACTATACAAAAGTCAAAGTCATCTCTTTTATCATAGATTTTCGCGTGAATAGAATTGTTGTTGATAGTAATATGAAGATCCAAAAATGATGTACTAAAATTTGAAGAGTTCGTTTTATTAAGTTGTAGTTCATGCGGATAAATGTCAGACACCATTTGATCAAAATAAGGATTATCTAAATTAAAAATATCATCAAGGTATCTGGAAGTATTATTAAATGCGACTATAACATCTTGTTGTTTATCTTCAGAGAGACTCAACATAAAGTCTCTTTCATAGCAGTACAAAAACAAATCGGCGACCAGGGGTGCACAATTAGTACCCATAGGAATTCCTATGATCTGTTTAAATAGGGTATTACCAAACCTGACATAAATGTTGTCTAAAAGAAAAGAGAGTGCTCTACAAACTTCGTCACAGGTCCACATAGTATAATGTTTTACAATACCGTTAGTAAAAAAAGCTTTGTTAGAATTACATGCTAGAAAGGTAACGTTTTCCCGTGCAAAAGTTCGTTTGAATAGATGAAACTAGATTTGTCAGCTGATAATTATCCACCGTAACTATCCTCTCTTTTATCATTCTTAAAGTACGACTGAGCGAGTGTTTTGTCAGCGGTTCAAGGTTACTCGAGTTTATTAGTGCAGATTTTACTTAATCTTTACGCTATCAAATGAGTCATATCTTTAAACTGCGGAATACAGTAATCATTGGGGTGTAAAGTATGTTTAAGAAACTTTAAAATATGCATCGTACTTTTTAAGTTTTTCTATTTCATATTTCTAAATATAATTAACAGTTTTGCTACAATACTGAATTAGTCCTCTACAAGGAGTATTGATTTTAGGATGGTCTATCCTGTCAACATTTATAAGCTAGAAAAAAATGTTTTTTTGTTGTTTTTTTTCATTTTTTTTTTTTTTTTTGTTTTTTTTTTTTTTTTCATTTTGTTGTTTAGATATAATCATTCCTCATTCAAAATTTGGTAAGGTCATGCAGATAAAGGTCACGCGCCGGTAAAGGTCGCGCAGAATCAGCTTTCCAAGTCGCAACTAGAGGTCCCGCAAACTAAAGCCCTCCAGCATCTACAATTTCATTGACAAAATATATGAATTTATGAATGAAATTCCTTATTCCTGTATCTATATATAGGTTATTTGGTTTCAATTTTGAGCTATATTTTGGAAACCTGAGGAAGGGATTGTTACAGTTTACTTTTCTGTTTAAGGAATTGTCATTCAAAAATTAGTGTATCAATCTTATAAGACATAATCATATAGAACAAATATATTTTTACTTTATGCAAGTATATATGTTGCACTGAATTGTTAAACATAGTAATACTATTGATATTCATGTCATGTACATTCATTTTACTAATATGTACTTATGTGTGTGTTGTTGTATTGCACCACAGACTGTATACCTAAACCACTTTTGCGCCATTTTGAACATTGTTAAGGTATTGACAACACATTCAATAGGTCGCACAACATTCAGGTCGCTCAGAATCGTGCAGACTGGTATGCGCAAGTTGGTCGCGCGCCAGTCTTCTGTTGCATACCACCTTAGCTGCGCAAACAAAAGGGTATATAAGCTGGGATTTTTTTTATATGATAGGGTTTCTTCTCTCTTCCCCTTCGGTGCGAGCATGTCGCAGAGAAGGTACATGGTATCGGCATTGTAGAGGATTTGATATCTTGGCTGATATTCACCAAAGACACGTTGACAGTCCCGAGGGATGTTGTGTTACATGTAGGGACCTGGAAATAAAACTACCCCTGCACTTATAGGGAGTTTAGCTACAATCGACATCATCAATAATTCAGCTGCCGATGTCCTGACTAAAGTCAAGGGGAGTGGTTCTACAAAGGAAGCAAGAACGACGAAGAAAGTGTTCCAGTGTTCTCTATGCGGCTTGATAGGCAGGCTTTCACCTAGCATAACATCCCCTCGGATAACTCTGCATACAGGTTCTCATTGATCGCCCTACTGTGACCTACTCATATTCATATCTTTGGCTAATACTCCTCGGAAAATGCAAGGAGGTATATTGTCACCACTTGGTGCATCAAAATTAATCCTTTAAAGGCATAACTGGCGACACACTGTCCTGGGTCCGTACTCGACAGCGAAAGCTGCATTTAGACTAAGTGTCTGAAAGGGCGAATGGATCCTCATTCAACATAAATATCAACATGATCATTTGTTGAAGTTCTTTGTCTTTATTGGAGCCGAATAGGTGTTGTTGAGTTGAGTTGTTTCAGTTGAAGTGTTTAAATTGCTTTTAGACTGTTGCTAGAATATAAATATGATGCATTATTTTAGTTAAATTGAATAAATGCTTTGAATATCATGCTTTCCATTTGACTTCTTATTTATTATACAAGCATCAAGAATTGTTAAAAATAGACATATCGAAAACCTGTGTTAGTTTGTTTGTTTGTTTACATACAACAGATGCGTGCAATGTTTAAATCTGTACAGCGCTGAATGGAAAAGCGCGTCATAATGTACATTTACCGCGACTTTACGCTATGTTTGTATAAAGCAAATTAGTCACGTCAACATATAAGCACTGTCGTGCAATACCGTTTTTACGAAGTCGTTAAAGCGACACCGGTGTGTGATAAATTGCTTTATCCAACGAGTTCAATAACTTCAATATTTAATCACACCAATATGATATTTTGCGATTTTTATCACATATTTCAAAACCAATAAGCTAAACTGAAGTATACGATGGTTAAAAAAGAAATCATTATTTTACCTCAATTGACGCGTTGTATGAGTTGAATCGCTAAACGCATTTATTGTTGGTTATATGAGCAATAATGATCGTCACGGCATGTATATGTATCGAGTCTTTAGTGGGAAAGATAATTTCCTCTCCACCCCTGTGCATGGGTTCATGTCTAAATCACTCTCATAAAAAAACTTGTTTGTAGATTTTATGCTTATATTCAAACAGTGTGACTGTAAATTGGGAAGATATGCATAATAGAATAACAGCACTAAAACTCTCTAGATACATGAGCTCAGATCAAAAATACACTATTTTTATATAAAACCAGAGTGATTTGTTCAATCTTTAAAATAAATATGTTTCGTTTATTTCACGGCGTCTCAACGCCGTGATATTGTGATGGGTAGTTTTCGGTAGCATGGGCAAAAGTCACGTGACAAAATTCCTTTCTATTTCTACAGCCGACATTTTATTGGCTTTTTACGCAATCATTGTACAGCCCATTTCTGTGAAAAGTTACATAGAAACATTTTCCTTTCAAATCATATACATTACAGTATTTTTATCAACACGCGAAATATCAGCGTGATATATTTACACAATTTCGCAAATCCTTTCGACACACTTGAGAAGATTTGAATACTAAAAACCCGGATTTCGAATATCGTTGTGGTCTACATTGATGCCGTACATGTATCCATTCGTTCATTCATTTATATATATTTTCAAAATTTTCCTACAAGAAGAAAGTTCACCTGCCAATTAGTATAAGGATAGGTAATGGACTGTTATTAACGATTATCCTATTAATTTAATATATTACGTTTATCTGTTGCACAGAATGGTTGTTTTTTACAAGGTGTGTACCAGTATCCGGATGTTGAAAGCTATCCGATTTTCTGCAAAAACTGCTGTAACATGGCCATCTATTTTTTTTTTATGAATACTTTACCATGAATTTGCATGGCTTAATAAAACTGAGCCTGCAACATTTCTTAATTTTTGATGTTGGGGTGTTCTTTTTGGGTTTCAGGTTTTCTTCTATTTTAAGGGGAAGTAACTCATGTTTACTAAATTATCTGTTCTTTTCTGTCTATTTTAGGTTGAAGTTAGGTATTACGTACTCTTTTTTGTTTCATAAATTTACCCAGCTGTAAGGTATTAATCAAAAGCATAGAGGCCATGATGAGTGAATATTGATGATATATATTTTTTTACTGCTTTATATACCTTAGACCAGATTTTCTAGTTTGTTCATTTAGCACATATACTATAGGTATTCTGCTAGAGGAATATTCTAATCAATATGTGAAATTATTATTTTCTATGTGTTTGTATGTAAATTGCTCATAAAATAACCTTTGGTAAAAAAATGAAAAGGTAGAATATTTAAGCTATACATATGGGTGCTTACATTTTAAAACACTTGATATATATACAGTTAGTTTTATAGTAAAGTCTAAATGAGGGACAGTATTTGTTACTGTAAGAGATATGCATTTAATGTTTAGAAACTCACACAACTTATCTTTATTATATAATATTTTATTGAGATTTTTTTTTACTTTATACTATACAATATCATTTACATTATAGTTTTTTTCTTTCTACAAGATTATGAATTCCACCCAAACGCCAACTGTTATAGAAAGGATGTTATTTTATTGTTAATGGAAACCTGAGAATTATTTATTATGTTAAAATGTTCATCAAAGTGTATATCATATATATAGAGAATAATGTATTTCTGTATTTAAAGACTTACAGTTATGATGGATAGAGACTTGCACTTTAAATTATATAATTTGATAATACATGATCAGTCTACGGTATGAAAAGATTGTTTTACCGTTTACAGTGTTACGCTTGCGAACTAATTAACACAATTAGTATCTTATGGTCAGAGTTCTTAGTATAGTTAATAAATAATTAATGATATGTTATCTCTATTAAATATCTACCTGTATTGAATTCCATCCCATTAGTATCAATGTTTCAATGTGAGATGTCATATTAATTGAATAGAAACACGAATAATAACGAATGTTCAATGTTGCATACAGTGAAGAGCGTGAAGTTTAATCAATATGATGAGATTCATATATAGTCTTAGAGAGTTTGTGAAGAGATTACCTGGTTAATAGTCTTATTATTTATTATAGGTGATGTGACATTACATATGTAAAGTTTTGATAAATATCCCTACTTACATGTACACTTGATTATAAAAAAGTGTGTCACTTACTGATATGATCTGGACAATTCCACAGTCAGATCTAAATTGATAATGAGATCTCGAAAACAGAAACGAATCAGAGTCTGGAATAGTTACATTTCTATTTTTTTTTCTATACATGTAGCGTACTCATTAGGTTTTGAAATGGGACATGCCTCTATCTAAACATATCTTATTTAGATTAATGAGGGTACACCCAGGTGTCGGTCTCAAGCTACCAGGTCTCCTGAGTCAACCCGACAACAATACTTTTCATAAGTTAGATTGGTTTACTTGCTCCCTTGAAGTAATTTGGGGTACACGTATAATTATATATAAATTGGGGATGATAATCACCAGCTGCCACATGATAAAACAACAAAGCTAAACAAAAAAAGTAACCAGGCGCCAGTTATGAAAACATGTAAACCAATGAACTCATACATTGTCTACCATCGAAGTCGGTTCGTGATTAGGATTAGCATAATTTTCATGTTTTTATTCCAACCCGCGTGCCCTCAATGATGCCAAATGAACAAATCAGTCTTCATAAAAATTCTTTATCATAGAAAAAAGGTAGTTTTTTTTATCTGTACTAAAAAAATATAGATATTGTACATGAATTAGCACAGTTATGTTCACTTTTAAATTGACCTGTTAATAAATAATGGCACAACCCCAATAACTGTCTAAGCCCTTTTTAGAAAAATAATTATACAATGGTATATAAATTGTTATCTTAATTAAGACTATATGAGTCAATAATAATGTAAGGGTTTTTTTTTTTTCTTATTATTAATTAAGAATTATTTATCTGTTAATTTGAAAATCTAAATATCATAATGTCATGCGAGTTTTAGAATCTGTTCACTAATTTGTATGGCGAGAAAATGTGTAAGTGGCCAGATAGCTCAAGTACATTATTCTGTGATCACAGGTTTGAGTTATGGTGAAGCTGATAAGTTTTTTATCATCCTGTGACTGCAATTAACCATGAGTTTAATTCACTATGCTCTGTTAACATCAGAAATTCTAATGGACATTCATCAATATAGTGGAGAAAATATGTTGTGGTTTAGAACTGTTTCATTATTTAAGAGAAAATGTGTAGTCCGGCCAGATAGCTCAGTTGGTCTTCTGAAAGTCATGTGTTCGAGTCATTGGTCAGGGCAGTTTCAGTCAGGGTTTTTAAAGTGGGGTTTGCGACTGGCACATGTTTTATTCATTTAATAAAGTGCAGTTAATTTGAAATGGACAAAGGCAGTAATTTGGCATGATACTATAACATTTCACGCGTATAGTATTAGATCTACACATAAAGACATAATGACAACAGTTTTAATTGATCACACTATACTGCACATGAGAAGTAATAGTTCTTTTCTTCTTTGCTTAATGGACTTCTCCATTATCCGTCTGCTCATTACTTGTAGAATGTACATTTTACCTTTAACAAGAGTCTCTCATTAGGACATGTCTCGCTGAAATAAGCATCTGGCGTATCCTGTGGCTTGATACTCACATAGTTACTACCTATCATGCTCTGATGTTTTACTATGGTTGATCCCCCTGATGTTCATTTTTAAGGTTAGGTCCTCTGTTTTTGAATATCCTGATATGAATATTTGTTGTAACTGGGAAATAGGTAATGATTCTCTTGTGTTATAAAATTACACTTGTCAATAGATCAATGCATACATGCCCAAACATCCATACATAATTCATATTATATGCAAACAGGTATACATATAAGTAATTCTAGACTCTTTAAGCGATACATCAAAAAAAAAGACTATATATAACATAAAGATTTTCACTTCCAGAGTGCGATAGCTCATTGCATGAGTGATCCTTTATGAGTATGAATGACTCAGTCTGATTATCCACGTCTATATGATAATCTAGAGTAAAATAAAAAATGCTCATTAAGATACTCGTAAAGTGACATAAAAATTAAGCCTGTACACTCTGCAAGACTGTGTTCTATTTCGTTTTTGCACGTTATGTTTTAAATATTCCTCTTAAACTTGGCCTAGCCCTCGCTAGGTTACACATGAAATGGTTACAGGCTATAAGACCTTTAACATCTTTTAGTTAATGAAATATATTACAGTGTGTCATAAATTCTTTTGGCTCGCCACACTACTTGAGTGTCTTACGCCATATCTCAATGCATTTCTTGTGTTGTCTTCAAAACTAACATCATTTTTCTTTGTACGCCAATTATCAAATAAACTTTATCTTTTCACGGCGTAAGCTGTGAGACTCGGTTCCATTGCTTTTTCACAGTAATAGCATAAAACATTCTCATTTAACCATACCACGGTGGATACAAAAATAAATTCTTAAATATTATTTGACGCTTCCAGTAATTATAGATTCCAACATTTGTTCCTTTTAGTCTTTGTTATATACAATAGTTCTTCTGACCCATTTAACAAGTAATAGTTCATCCTCTATGTGTGAGCAAACTACTGAGTCGCTTTATGCTATAAATAGCATACGACAATCGTATTAGCTATCCCCGCCGAGAAGGCTTAGCGAAATATAGTCGGATATAGAAATTAGTCTCTGTACCGTCTCCGCCTGTCCTTCTTCAGTCTGTCCTTCCGTCCTCCATTTTAGTCCGGACCATATCTTAAAAAGGTATTGAGGCTATGCAACTTGTTCAAACTTCATTAGGGTGCGGATAAATCAGTATGTGTAGGAGAAATTGCAGTGCACAAACTAATGATGAATAATCTACCCTTACATAATGTTCTTCAGTTATTTGCCCTAGTGTATATTTTATCTATAAAACTCAATGTATTTAGTACCTCAGAGGCAAATAATGTCAAATATGCCTTTCTAGATGACTAAGCATCCACTACATAGAGGGGC
This sequence comes from Ruditapes philippinarum, assembly GCF_026571515.1. Classification (NCBI taxonomy): domain Eukaryota; kingdom Metazoa; phylum Mollusca; class Bivalvia; order Venerida; family Veneridae; genus Ruditapes; species Ruditapes philippinarum. Next base: position 194,075 of record NW_026866585.1, read on the forward strand.
ATTTGTGAGTCAATAAAATGATAACATCTTACCCCTTCATACTATTCTGTAGTAATATGCTCCTCTTATGTAATTTGCATACTATAGTTAATATCTCAGCGCGCGATAGTTAGCGATAAACTAAATAAAAAATATACTTTGAGACAACATGACTCATTCACTGGATGTGATTTGATACTTCTAATGATGATGCGTATATGTTGGCTGTTAATTAATAAGAGTGAATGATAAACTCTGTATGATGATTATTAAATTTTTATTGTGTGACTATGTTTATTTTTCATACTTTTTGTCCGAGTAGTCATATCCATCTCAAAATTGTTAAATGTTATAGAGGTAGATCTTCCTCAGGAGTGAATACTCTACCCTTCCATACATGTATTTTTTGAGTTATTGCCACTTTGTTATTTTTCATACTAAATTTTTCACCTGAGTGGGAGCATATCTCATAAAGTGTTAGAAGTAACACCTTGAAACTTCATAGGTGGATAGACCTCATTGAGGTGTGGAGGAGTTGCTGCACACAAAGAGTGATAACCGAAGCGTGCATTATTTTTAAGTTATTGCCCTTTGTTATTTTTCATACTAAATTTTTGTCCAGAAGTATAACTACAAAAGCCTTGAGATATCAACATGAAACTTCATATATAGATAGATCTCACTCAGGAGGTGTTTCAGTGCATAAGGGTGATAACTCTACCCTTCATATATTTTTGAGTTATTGCCCTTTTTAATTTTTCAACACTAAATTTTTCACCTGAGTGGAGCATTATCTCTAAAAAAAGCTTTTTGAAATGTCAATATGAAACTTCATAGGTGGATATATCTTATTAAGGAGGAATGTTGTGCACTAAGGAATGTTAACTCTACCCCTTTATAATTTTTGAGTTATTGACATTTGTTATTTTTCATACTTTTTGTCCGGAGCTTATCTCAATAGTGTAAGAGAGGAATAACTTGCAACTTCATAGGTGGATAGATCTCATTGAGGAGATTGCAGCACGCAAGAATTGGATAACCTACCGTGCATTGTTTTCAGTTATTGCCCTTTGTTATTTTTCATACTTAATTTTTGTCCCAGAGTATAACTACAAAAGGCCTTCGAGATATAACATGAACCATCATAGGTGGATAGATCTTACTTCAGGAGGTGATAACTCTACCCCTTCATATTTTTGAATTATTGCCCTTTGTTATTTTTCATACTAAATTTTTCACCTGAGTGGGAGCATATTTCTAAAAAAGCTTGTGAAATGTCCACATGAAACTTCATAGGTGGATAAATCTTATTAAGGAGGAATGTTGTGCACAAAAAAATGATAACTTTAACCCATTAAATAATTTTTTGAGTTATAGCCCTCTGTTATGATAACTTTACCCATTATAATTTTTTGAGTTATAGCCCTCTGTTATTTTTCATACTTTTTGTCCCGAGCTTATTTCAAAAATTGTTAGAGGTTACAACTTCATACCTACAAAAGCCATTGAAATATCAACATGAAACTTCATAGGTAGATAGATCTCACTCAGGAGGTGTGCAGTGCAAAAGAGTGATGACTCTATCCTTCATAGTTTTTGAGTAATTGCCCTTTGTACAATTTTTTCATACTTAATTTTTCACCTGAGTGGAGGATAACTCAAAAGGTCTTTGAGATGTCAACATGAAACTTCATTGGTGGATTGATCTTATTGAGGAGGAATGTTGTTGCGCAAGAATGATACCCTTTATAATTTTGAGTTATTGCCCTTGTTATTTTTTCAAACTTTTTGTCCGGAGCTTATCTCAACAGTGTTAGAGGTATTAACGTGAAACTTCATAGGTGGATAAATCTCATTGAGGAGGAGTGCGGCACACATCTACCGTGCATTATTTTACAGGTATTGCCCTTTGTTACTTTTCATACTTAATTTCGTCCAGAGCATAACTACAAAAGCCTTTGAGATATCAACATGAAACTTCATATGTGGATAGATCTCACTCAAGAGGACTATGCAGTACAACAAGAATGATAAATTATTCTGCTCTACTATATATGCATGGCTCTTGTAACATTAGTTACATTACAATACTTAAAAACCTTCTTTACAAGTTAACCTGTCAATTAAACTCAATGCTATTTGGAGATATACTTAACATTATACTTATAACTGTTTTTTTTTTTTTTTGTATTTTTTCTTTTTTTTCGCCGTGACAATCACATTGCTGCATTTCCCAGCAATTTTTTACTTGTATGCTACTTTTTACCAGAAAAATGTCATTATGGAAGCAATACTCACATGTGCCGTCATGCAGTTAAAGTCTGAACTCCATTTCTTTATACATTCATGGATGATGTACCTATATCTTTAAACATATGAAACTATAAAATGACATAAAGCCTAATAAAATTTCAATATTTACTTTGTAAGATACCATTACTCATCACATAAAAGAAATGTACCACCTCCATTACTTATCAAAAATGTCAAGTTACGTACAGAGTGAGTCACTATTTGCAAATGACTCTCACTAAAATTAAAAAAAAGAGATTTATTTGTAAATGTTCGAACTTTTTCCTACATCCTACTGTATAGCATACACAAATTATTTTTCAGCAACAACTTATACATGCATCCTAGGACAGATAATAAGGATTGCGAAAAGCACGTGTACAGAGATCTAGGTACTTATTTAATTGTAGTATGTTTGTAATAATTATCTTAATTATAATATTTTTGTTTTCGAAATGAAGACTGATTAAATAAATAATATGAAAAAGTCATTAAAATGTTCTTTTTTCTGAAAGTTTTGTATTTGGAAGTTAAATTGATTGCTTCATTGTAATATGTTCTTGACATTGGTGTTACTCGTTATATGATTGTCCTGTTTACAGGACAAACTAGTATGGTTAATTATTTACATTATTATTTCAAACAGATACCATAACGACTTTGTTTTGAACACAATACATTATAGAATTTTGAAAGTGCTTAAAATATGGTTACAAAGACAAGTTGAAGAATACACTTATTGTCTCCTCATTTCCTCTTGTCAGCATTATTACTAAAGACTGTTAAGTTGAAATAACACACTAAATATTAACTGCATTTTTGAACTGCAAAAACACACCAATCTTATCAAAAAGAAAGTTTATTTGTTAATCTTTCCTTGTGATAAAAAGCCAAAATTCAAAAACAGTTCATTTGTAGAATTTTTTTACAGTACTGACTTGGTCTACACTTTTCGCATATATTTAGTTCCCGCCAGCAGGCTTAATAATTGAGGGATTCTCAATATTATCAAAATACATATATGACATATTAACAGAGCATTTAATGGCTGACAAAGTTATACTTGTGTAACATGTTTGAAAACAGAAAATACAATTTGAATGGACATGTTCGGAAGTGTAGATAATAGAGGATCATTGCACCTTTTGTGCATTAACATCCCTCTGAGCACGTGGAAGCATTTTAAGCCCGAATCCGCAGGCGAGAGATTTAATAAATTCTAAGGCTTCTGCAGATGTTAATGCAGGACAAAATACGTATGCTATTCTTGCATAAAAAATTACGTCTTATGGTCTCAACCCGGTACGGAATTAGACCGGACCCGTTGTAGTCAAGAATGTAGTTCTTTTAAATTTTAAAGTGGTCTAGTTTAAGTAATCTCTAGCTTGATTTGTCATAATTGAAGTGTATTTTTTTGCATCTGTGTAGTTTTTTGTGTTATATGGTGACTTTAAAAGTTGTTTTTTGTGTATTCTCTAGGACCTCATTTGTTGGCGGAATGAGCCACCACTATTCAGGAGTTTTTTAAGTGGTGAATGTAAACAATGTTACAACAGAATGAAGATTTATGAAAAAGTAGATGGCAAACACATTATATTTCGGGCATAATTTGACTTAGATAGTGTGATGTTTAAAGATGAAGACTGTATATAATTCAACAAGAACAGTGGAATCCAGAATTAAGCCTCAAATGTGACTGATTTACTATAGAACAAAGAGTACGAAAATTCACTAGGCTGATGCCTTATACGATAATAGTACATTTCAGTTCCTTTTTCTAGTATATACTAGACTTCTTAACACCCTGTGTACCGTTATATAATAAACCAACCGCCATCCGCAATGCTACTACACAATTATTAATACCCATCATTACCGTTGACGATTGTTTTTTTACAAAAGAAAAACAACTACGGACAGACGGACACAATCTCGTAATCAAAACACACCACAAATGCTGGATCCAAATTAACCTCATATTGTCAAAATAAAAATATACAAAACGTAAAACATGGACATTTCTAGTCAGATAAGGAATGAAGAAAATAATATGTTGAGCAAAAAAAACGGAAATTTATTATTATACTTTATATTAAATATTTAGAATTTGAATCAAACTTAAAATTGACTGAGTTAGCACTTGCACTATTGTGATGAATGACAAGAAGTTATTAATCTATTTACAAACGAGACGAAGTGTTTGAATGTTGATCAAAAATGATTTTTAACAAAGAGAAATAAAACAGGAACAAAAATGTTCCGTATACATCTCGTTTAAATACAGCACTTAATAATGAGACATATGCTAAATGTAAGTACAAATAAAAAAGTATTTAAATGCAAAAAATGATTAACCGATGAACAATGAAGGATATTTAGATTACAGAAAGAAAACTTAACAAACTACTTAATTAAATATTCAACATGTAAATTACGTGACCCCAGAACTCTAGTCCAAACGACTAGTAGTTATTTTATCGATCGATTTATGATGGTAAGGAGGCCATTCACTTAAAACTGTTTAGTCACATCTTTTGAATAGCTAATCCATAAATATACTATTTGTATTTCATCTGCAGTTTAAAAGTCGGTAAATTGTATTAAAACTTCCTTGTTGTAATGTAAGTTATGGGTGTTTATATTTCTAGCATGAATGTATTATTAAAGTATTAATCAAAATGAAAAGAAATAGTTTAAGTGTAATATTAGTTTTATATCTTTTGTCAGGAGTTTTAACCGGCGGGAAATCAGGTAATAGTTGAATACATTGTTGCTTATATTATGGTAAGGATATAAAATTATATTGTGTTTACTTTATTTCGCCACTGATCTAACTGTGTAAGTACACCAGTTGTGTACATGTCTAAACGGTCCGTTCAAACGATGTATATTACATTTATGAAATATTTTTTATTTATTTATTTATTTATTTATTTACTTTATGTAAACACTGATTTTGTAAGAGGGGAACTTGCAAGATCAATGAAATAAAAGATCTCTGTTCAACAGTTCTAATGTCAATCAGCATCGGTTTTAGCAGTATTCAATATTCTATGCTACATATATTGTAATAAGTGATCCTTAGATTACCACAAATATGCTAAACACTTATACAGTTTTACTTTATTTAACGTTTCAAATCATATGTACTTAAGTTTTAAAATTATTGTAAGAAAACACAATAAAATGTCTGAAAATACTGTTGTACGATACAGTGAAGAAATTTATTAAATGTGTAGAGAACGTATTAACATAGGTAAAGGTATGTATTGTACTTGAATCATATTTAATAGCCATGGTGACAAGAGTTTTTGTGAAGGACAACACGCCAACAATCAAAGGAAGTGATATACAAATTATATGTGAGATTTCACAGTTTACTAGCGGCGACGTTGTAAGGCTTCATAAAACAGACTCCGTTCCTCCTACAGACCTTTCAACTATTTCAACATATACAACTTGTATTCCAACTCGGTGTTACGGGAATATACAAAGACATACATTCAGCCCAAACAGTAGTGGTCTTACTATTACAGTCACTAACCTGAATAGAACAGAAGACCAGAAGTGGTGGACCTGTGCAATCAATAACCAAAGAAAATACTTGAAAGTTACTGTGTACAGTAAGAATATCTTCCAAAATGTATGTCGACATTCATTTTTTACCAAAACAAACAAACTGCAGATAAAGCATGTTCAAAAATATTTGGTTAAACGACAATATTAATGTTACAAAATTCAATCCTCAGCAAATCATGTCATAACTATTCATCATAAAAAGTAGAACTTATTTGATGTCGAGCATTAGAAACTGTCATTTATGTTATTTCACTGTGAGCAATTCAAATACTTTTACACTGTATGTCAAATATCTCTATGAGGCCGACATGCTATATGTAAAACTATAATCCTTGAAATGCATGGTTCATCTATTTAGAAGCTTTTTAATTTGTTCGTTTTTTTTCCAGCCATCTCACAGATGCTACAGTTTGATAATCCCCCAGCCCAGGATCAAGATCTCATTTATAATTCGGTGATATTGAAATGCAGTACTGGATGTGCTTACCCCGCGCCTTCCTTTACATGGTATATGTCCGAGGTAAAATTTTAATTGATTTTTTTCTTCAATTCAAACAAATAATCTGTAATTTAAATAACTCTTATAAACGCACCGCATTTTATGGCAGTATTTACACGTGTGGTTTAGGAAGAAAAACAAAAGACACGAGGTGACGACATATAATTTCTTTGGTTACAGTTTATCAATCAGAATGAAAGATATGTATTTTGAATTTGAATTTACGTTAAACTTGCGTTTGATATTCTTTGAATAAACGCTTTCGAGGTGTACAATAAAAGTGTATGTTCTTTATCAAAACGATAACTGCATTTTTATTATATCAGTTTGGTGAATCACGCCATACATGGCCGACATCACGAGCTATTCAGGAAACTTCTGGACAATGTACAGACTCTGAAGCCGTGTACACATCAACATTATTACTACAAAGATACACGGTTGGTAACGAGAACACAGATAAAACCGTCAGGTTTCAATGTGGAATAGTGTCTGGAAATGATTCAACCAGTGAACTACTTTCACAACCTTCCGTGAATATTAGATTTGCTGGTAATCTTGTTGTTTGTTCTTTTGAACTTATGAAGCTTGGATGATGGATACTCTTCATATATTTATATGTCTATAAGTTATTACAGTTACTAAATTTAGTATCAACAAACTATGTTAGATTTAAAGAATGTTAACTAGTTATCGATCAAAATAAAAAAACTTATTTTATAAAATCATTAATGATTACAAATACTGTTTGTCATTATATTAATTTTGTTCTCATATTTCATAAGATAATACCAAATATTCTAAAACTTAAAATAACAGATAAAATGGCAAATGTGTCGTTAACAAATAAACATATTTTATGTAAGGTAATTTACTAAAACACGTAACATTTTACAGTTAAAGTGACAAGTGTGTCTTTGGTAAGTGGAAATACCTCGTTAGTGGGTACAATCAATGTCACAGTTGGTATATTGAGCAATATGACATGTACACCTAGTGAAAGTAGACCTACGCCAACAGTTATATGGTATAGTGGACAAGAAGAAAAAGAAAGAGTATTAAATTCTTCAAACTCAAACTTTGCACTAATTCCCAAAATTGAAGATAATGGAAAAGATGTTTATTGCAAGGCCTTCAACATTCAGCCAGAAAATGAAGCTGTGTCTTCAAACAGAGTTTTACTAAATGTAAAAGGTACATATTTTCAATGTTTCATTAAAGGCACACTATCCTTCAGAAAATCTTTTTTTTTATTCTCGAGAAATGTCAAACATGTGTTAAATTGTGTTTGAATAATAAATTAAGGGAATGTAAGATGTTTACCATTGACGAAAGCGGTGCTGAGCTTGTAGTTATGTGTCATAGAGGTAACAAAATGTAAACAAAAAAGTATTTTGACTTCCACACAAAATACTAATTCACTATAATAATACCGATTGCCAACAGAGCTCTAGTGGAAAGTCTATGTATGAGGCAAATCAAGATTAATTTTACAACTGTTACAAGATACAAAAACAGCTTTTGGGAAATTAAATTGGTAACATTTATGAGGCACAAAGGACCTTTAATGTAAAGAGTACATGATTTCATTTGATTTGTATAAAACATGAAAAGTGCATACTCGGTTTGATTGAGTCTGTACATAAGGGATAATGAAAAAGTGCAACATCACTGACGCCCTTGAGCACCGGCTTGAGCGGTACTCAATTATCAACACTTAAAGTTCCGGAGGATCAGAAAAACAAAACAACAGTAAATGTCTATTTGATAATGTTTACCCTATTGGAACCGAAAGTGATTAGCCTTTCAAAATTCCATTTTGTTTAATTACGCCACTTGTTTTCTCGTTTAGGGCACACACATACTATAACTTGGGGAACCTACGCCGCTTTTCATGGAATGGCACAAAAGTGTCGCATCAAAGGTTCTCTGATAACCGCTGTATGAACCCATCTGCGGATGTTTCAAAATTCAAAATTTCACCATTTTCATGTTTATTTTGTTGTTTTGGACTTTTTTTACGGATTCTTATTTTTCTCAATTTTGATGTCGATATAGAGATAGTCCAGCATGCAAATCTATAAAGTCAACTAGTCTCTATACTGTTTGATTTGATATCTCTAAATTGATAATGACTGGTTCTACAAATGACAATTGACCAAGTCCATTCGAGAAGGTTCAAGGGTAAAGCTTTTGAAAAATATTATTCATAAAATGATATATGAATGTTGTTGAAAACTTATTTCAAAAACCTTTATGTTAAAAATTGACAATAAAATCTTTATATAACGTGCACCAATATTTTAAATATTTTCTGATTAAAAGCTTTTTGTATCTATCTACAAGATGTCTGTGATGAAACAAAATCAGTGTTATCACTATTAAAGTTACTGCGTGAACATAAAAACAGATTACATTAGATAGATATTAAATAGGGCGATTAACACTGCAAAAATGAAAGTGATGATGTTCTGAGGGCGGCATTTACAAATGCAATCTACCGTTCATACTTTTTAACACCGTCTTATAATTTAATCATTAATTATATAGAGAATTGTCAAACATCATTAATCAAATCATATACATGTATTAAGTTATTTAGTTTTACATCGTTCGTTTATCCAGAACGAGCCACTGTGAAGTCATTGTATGTTGACGGGCATATAGGAAAAACTAATGTTACAGTTGATGAAAATGATGTCGATTTGCAACTGATATGTATCATTAGTGGAAACCCTGCATCTAGTGTGAAAATGAAGTTCGAAGGAAAACTTTTAATTCAGGACACGAACACAAACAATCTTAATTTTCTTCGTACGAGTGTGGCTTGCATGCATGGTGGTGTATATACTTGTGAGGGACAAGATATACTTGGGGTTATAACAAAACGGACTGTTATTTTGTTTGTCAAATGTAAGTTCATTTCTTTTCTTTACGCGAACATGCTTTGCAGAATTCCCGGCATTTATTTTTGCGGTATAATAATGGTCCATAACATACAATTATTGCAGGAAAGCCACTTGAGGGCTGTCTGCGATATTGTGTATTTATTCAACATTTATAAACATACAGTACAACAAATGTAGAAAACCATTCTGGAGATTTTTAAAACATTTTTTCCCTGTACATATCCTAATAAAGTATCCTTTTGGCCAATGAAATTGCTGAACTTATAAATATCAAAGAATTTATTCTATATTTACTCTCCAGGTTCTCCAAGGTCTGTACGATTCACCAAATCAAATGTGACAAGTGCAATAGGCGCTTTTGCTACACTAACGTTTTCTTCTATAGCATATCCAACACCTGGATCTAAAGGATTTAAATGGTACAAAGAGACCTTCAATGAATGGATACCCTTACTCAGTAATGAAGATCTACAGATATCATCAGCAAAATTACAAACAAATCTTACAATATTTAATATAACACGGGAAAACTTCGGGAAATATCGACTGACAGTTACGAACAACATCGGCACATATAATCAGTACTACTTTCTCGGTCAAAAAGGTATCAATATAAATTACAAACAATAATCTCTAGTTTATATTCAACATTTTTAAAAGCATGTTCATGTCATAAATGTAACTTAAATTAATTTAATATTTAGACTTTTAAAGTTACTTTGCGAGGGAAACCATTCAATACGCCATCATATTCTTCTTCTTTTTCGTACTTATTTATCAGATAACACCAAAGTTGATGTCGGAGTCAATGATGACTTACCGCATGAAGTCGATGCCGAATGTAACACTTTTGTGATAGTCACGATCATACTGGCGGTGGTTATTGTCGTTGGTATTGTTTTTGCAGTTCTTATCGCATGTTGGTTGAAACGTAAAACTACGAGGAAAGGTAAAAGATTTATTGAAATCTGACAAATGTTTGTCATTTATTTATTAACAATCATTATCTTTTCTATATTTATATGTTAGCCACGATGATATTTCAGACTACATCTGATAATCAAACAACACATACTGGTGCAATTAACAATGTTCTGTTTTCTTACGAGTGCAAGTTATAAAAATCATTGAAAGGGATGCGTTTTATGTCAAATTTAAGCTGAGGTATCGGTATGTTTATTTCGTTTAATGGACTAGAACGTTTTTGACAAGCATAACTTGCTACATATGTTTTATAATTCCAGTGTACAAATACTTTAGCAAGCGAATACAAGCCTTAAATTGTAAATACATTTTAAGAAAGCTTGGAACTGTCTACAAGATAATATTTACATTATTGCTAGAGAGAAAAACACAATTATAATAAACTATACATAAAAATACTAAAATCATGTCACCGCAATCAAGATGTTTTAATTTAATATATTGTAGATACCAAAATATCCCATTCATCATCACCTAAAAGGTAAGGGTTTTCTTTACTCGTAAAAAGATGCGATAAAAGATGGTTTGCAAAAATATGGTTCTTTAGAAAGAACATTTACATCAAAACGGTCAAGCGTAAAATTTATTAGTTTATAAATCTATAGACAATAGTTTTCCTTGATAAATTTGCAATTAAATACCATTTCTTTCCTTTCAGCTACACTTTCAAAACAGTTATGAAGATCAGAATAAAATATATTTACCAAATAAAGATGCACGCATGATTGAAAAAACATGATCCACAAAACCTATTAAAATATGAATATTACTTTCTTTTCAAACAGAAAGCATGTAATACACTTAGTATTTTTATGTTTTCATCAGTAACATCGAAAGCTTTGACAATACATCGAATGAACATGAAATACAAGAATCTACTCCGGGTGTGTACGAGAATCCATCACAACAGTACACTGAGTTGACACCATTTCCAAGAGACAACATGTCGACTTATGACATTATACAAAGTGCTTAATCTTGTTCTAAGAATTATACTATCTTTGATATGTTGCGGTTCAGATCGAAATACCGTATATTCCGATTAGAACAGCAAACATACGTTAAATATATGTTCTTGCATGTTCTACCATAGTCCATCAAATTTTAAATGCTTTTTCTTAATTAAACTATTTTCCATGAAAAGATTTTTGTTTGTACCTTTATAACTATTTTCTCACAATAGCGTATGGAATTATTTATAATTACTTCATTCAGAACGGCCAATTCACGTCATCCTAAGCATGTCATGTATTACATAACACGCATCTGACACCAATGTGCTAGATGAAATTTCCTGCAAGAGTAAATAAGTTAACGGAATCACCAGTCTGATATGCAAGAAATTGACTTGTCTGTATAAGCTTGTGACATCTGTTTTGCAGATTTACTTTCTATCTGGCGCAAGTGTCTAGAAGCCTGATTTGATAAAATATCCTTTGATGTTTATCCAAATAGGATAAAGGACATGTATTTATAGAACACATAGAATCCAACCCCAAAATCAGTGGAGTTCTTCTTATAAATAAGTGTAAAAGCACCATGTGGTAAGAAGGCTTTGGGTCAACTGATCATTTTATCTATTGATCGGAAACTGTTTTCAAGTTCATTTACACTGTGATATATTTCAGCAACCAAGCTAATAAGTAAAACATATTTTCCATCTTCAGCAAAATAAGGTTGATTACCCTATGAAGTTTGTCGGATAAATAATTTCCTTGTGCAAAGCCGATGGAACCAGATTTATTTCTGTTATTCTAACTTAGCGGGCAATATACGTTGCCTGTAGCTAGTTTTTCGGAACATGTTTTTGCACATAAGCCACAGAAGAGGTAAAACATGATAGACAAGATCAACAAAGAAAGGCGGCGTTCAATGAACTCACGACCCAGCAACAAGAACCAGCGACAAGAAGTCCAGGAACCACTATGTAAACTCTAAAATAGTTGTAATAATGGAAAGCGGAGTAAGTCTTGAATCTTTTAGAGCTCCTACGACTATTAAATGTTTGCCGCTTGGAGTAGATACCAATACATGTTTTAGTTACTAGTAAATAGTAGGAATCTTGACATTTCGATCTCGAGTTACGATATCTGTACACAAGTGATATTTTTAAAAGCATTTATAATTGCGATCTTGGAAAAATGAAAATAGTTCACCAATAATCAATGGTATATATAATGTATCTGCTTTTTTTCTAATATGCATATACAAAACCAAATTGGAAAAGCATATCATAAATGTTGCCAGCCCATGCCTCTCGTCGGATTCGTGTAGTCGTTTTAGCATTAAATAAGAATGTTTTGGCAACCTGTGATTGGGTACCTCATTCGCCTCAATTTAAGCCGGTATTTAACACACTAGGTCATAGAGATAGTACAGAAAGGTAATTTACCACATTTACCGATAGCAAAATAACTTGCTGTAATTTTAAAAAAATACAATATTGTTTGCTGAATTTAACTTGCACAGATTCAATCTTATCAACATAACACTATAGCCCCAGATTTCTGACGCATAACGTCAAAGACATTTTAGCATTTAATAAAAAGATTTAGACATATCTATTGGAAAAAGTTAATATACAAGCAAAACCTTTAAAATCTTGTAGTGCAAGCATTTGTTATGTTTTAGACCATTCTAAATTTGGTGTGACAGATACACCTAAATATTTGTAAATGGAAAAACTTTAATTTCTCATGAAGAAAAGTAACTAAATAATTTATGAAAATTTTAATTGAGTAAATGATTTAAATTTTGCATACATGGATTTTATAATTATTCTGAAAACTCCATTAATTTTTTTTACTTCTAGAAAATGCATTCAATAATTTTTATGCTGAATACTGTCAAAAGTTTTTGCCAATGTCTATATTTATAACTAATAAAATCTACACCGTTTCTTCTATTATTGCTTCTGGATCAAATACATTAGAGTTTGAATATTTTCGGTTGTTGAAAAGTTGAGACTTATCAATACATTTCAGTTATCACACCTTTTAGTAAGACGAATAATATATTAACAAAGATTTTATATTACAGAAACTATTCAGAAAATACCTCGATAATTAATTGATTTAGAACATTTTTTATGTATTGGATTTTTAATACTTGACTCCATACATCTTGATAGTTTTCGTTTTCAAAAACGTCATTACAAAGCATTTAAAAAAGGTAAAATTATATTTATTTAATTTTCTAAGCAAACACCATCAGGCTTAGTCAACCAGTTTGCACGTAAATGGTCTATACTTTGACTAGTTCTAGATCAGATATAGGAACGTTTATTTCGTCACACTTTAAGTTATTACGATTCACAATGACCAAGAACTGCTAATCGCTAGTAATATCTTCATGAGATTTAAAATATTCATACAATTCATTACAAGTGTTTAGATAATCTGCAGTTTCTCTACTATTACCTTTTTAAAAAAATATTCGAAAACCGTGGCATTTTTCCTAGAATCAACAAACAGCTTTTGTTTAGCTTTACAATGAAAATACCTTTTATCTTTACAGAATGCTTTAAATATCTATTTGGACATTTCTTTAGAGATTCTTTATTTCTCTCTATTTTGTCGCCACATTAGCGTTGTTTGTGACGTGTGGCTGTAAAAGGTCGCCCTTAGCATTCGATCAGGGATGTTATATTTTCGATCCTTAAATATCGTTCACCACGACATTATTGTTGTGTTTGTGGTATTTTAGTTTTTACTTTATGGCATTTTTCTAGTTGGGTGGTTTCAATATTCCTACTTGAATAATGTTTAATTACACAAAGAATATGATGCCTGTTTTTTTTTTTGTTTTTTTTTAATTTGTCTTTTGACGTCTTTCCTGTGATATGCATGCTTTAACCTCTTATCCGTTTTCAAAATTCCATTTTATTTAGTTCCGCCCATTGTTTTCTCGTTTAGGGCCCATGCATTCTTTTAATTGGGGACCATACGCCGCTTTTCATAGTATGGAACTTTGTCACATTGAAGGGTCCATGATAACCGCCATATGAAAACATCTGAGGATGTTTCTTAATTCAAAATTTTTACTATTAACATGATTAAATGTTGAATTCTGCTTAAGCCGGTGATAGGGGGCGTGGACGGTAACTTGCACTTTCCATTACCTCCATGAACAGACTCAATCAAACCGAGCCTGCAATTTTGTCTTGTTGACCTTTCTTTAGGGATTCTTTATTTCTCTCTATTTTATATTTTATTAAATCACCTGTGTCATTTAAAACCGGGTACGTGCACTGACTAAGTAAACGGGTTTCAGAATTTGACAATGGTTACATCTTTAAGTTTAGCTCTACATTTATCGTCACAAGTGATGTAAATATATTGTCATTGATATTCCTTATTTTTCTTGACCAAATATGAACAATAAATTATCAACTTTAAGTTTTTTATACGTCGTGCTAACCAAATGTTTTCTAATTGCCGTCTCCATCACGTCAATGTCATGTTAGAACGTCAACGTATAGTTGATGCTGTAACATTGAGCAGTTGTACGAATACAGGACAAGTTCTTCATAATTGTAAAGTTTCCGGTCAAATCACCTTGAATCAGAACAAGTCCCGGATGAAAAGCATCATTAATAGCGCCAAAAACGACAGCACAGCCTCCCCGTGACCTATCATACTCTACAACATAGCTGCCATGAAAACGTTCGTTTTGAAGTTTGTTCAGACGCACTCTACAAACAAATCCCAGAAAAAATAAGCTTTCAACACTGATATGAAGTTAACACAACCGTTGAATTTGATAACTTTAAAAGGGTAAGTCTATAAAAACGAGCTATTTAGCCGATACTTGGTTAAGGTATACGTTTGTAGCACGCTTTGAAGCTCCGCCCTAAACGCGAAACTAAATCTGCTTGCACAAAGTGACGCATTCTTACCTCTGCTTCCCTAGTCATCTAAAATTTAATGGTTTGAAATATCTATTATTTAAAGAATATCATATCAATTAGACAGTTGGTTTTTGGCTTCTATCTTGAATCGCCCTAGAAAATTTGATCAGTGATGGGAAAGCCACTATAATCATAATCTTTAGACAGCCTCCAACGAGACTCTTTTCTTTTGTTGTTAAAAGCTTCTATACTATTCGTTTAGAGTGCCATGAATGCCGCCTATTATTAGACCACCTGTTGGTGTAAGTAGGTTAGTCCTTTCCCTATGATCACTGGTATAATCACCGAAGCCAGTTTTGCAACAGCATGTTGATATATCGGTCTTTCAAACTTTCTTTTGCATAAATATACGTATTTTATATTAAGATCGAATACAAAGACAGTTGGATTAAAGTTGTATACACTTTTGTGAAAGTTTAAAGGCGCATTAAGAAATATCTTCTTCTGTGGCTGTTTTGTTCTAGACGTAACCGTAAAAGATGAGGAGATCTTTTTCTGGCTATTACTTCATTTAACATCTTAAACTAAAAGGTAACAGATAAATTGACAAATATGTCATTTCAAGTCATTTTCTAAACTTTAATATTATAAACTTTGTTGTTTTAAATAAATTTAAGCGCATGCATTTTTAAGTAAAGTTTCCGATTGTTGTAAAATAAGGATGTTACATACATAATAATGTACATGTACGGGTTCCTAACAACACACTATTCTCATGACAATGCAAAAACATTGTAGTATAAAGACTATTGTCTTTTGTTTCAGTATAATTTTGCTACAATAGTCTTGCATTTATTGCGGAACAAGCAAAATATTTACAAATTTCTATTTATCCTCATATAATTTACCAAACATATCACTCTGTTTGTTATAATTTCTGTAAATTGAGATACCATTCTTAATTAAAGGAAAGAATTATTAGATAACACCATGCAATATTTGAGGTACAGAGTTTTTAAAGTGTAACGCTAATCTGGTGTCTGCATGCTTATGTTAACCGACAGACAAATCATTTAATGAAGGTATGCGTTTTGCTCCCTGTGCCGGTAACAAGGTGGTCAAGGCTTGACCAATTCGCTTTTTCCATTGTGTAAAGGAATGTCCTTTTCCAGGATCAATAAAGATCCACACGTTTCGGTTAAGTTCATAATGTTGAAATTGTGTTATGGTTTTTGCAGCTTCTATAGTCGCTTGTGTAATTCTGTATGGATAATTCGTCTCCGCTCCTCCCGCGTCGAAATAAATCTTTTGCTCTGGGCGCTTCACTTGAAATGTTGGATCTTTGAGTATTCTGGTCAGAAAATCAAAATTAGTAACATTAGGATGGGTACTGTTTATCGGCATCCAAAAGGGAGGTGATTGGCAGGCAGCGAATGAATAAACAGCTGGGCGTGTCCAAATAGCATAGCATGACAAAAGTGCACCTAAAGAATACCCCATCACTCCTATATTATCATCTTGCAATCTCATAGATGTCATTTTGTTTGCAAATGGGAGAGCCTCTTTTTCTAGAAAATCCAACGTACTATCACCCCTAAATATGTAGTATTTTCCACAGTCTCTTTCGAGATATCTTATAAACTGTTGTGCATTTTCATGAAGAGCTACCGGAACACATCCATGACACCGATTGCCAAATGTGCCATTTATACAACCTAATGTTGGACCAGTTGTGGGAGTTAAGTAATCAACTCGTTCTACTTCCGCAAAGTCATAATCACCAAAGCCTATCAGTATAAATTCGTCTGCTACGGCATGTGGGTATATCGGTTCTTCAAATTTCTTTTGAAATGAATACGCAAATTCTAAATTGAGATCGAGAACAAAGATAGTCGGATAAGTTTTATACACGTTTTCATTAAAACTAGGAGGTGTATAAAGAGTTATGTTCTTCTCTTCGCCGAGAATTGTAGAATTCATAACAAAACTGTCTATAACACCTGTATATGTGAAGAACCAAGGGTATACCGAAAAGACAGGAACTGTTTCGAAATATGACGACACCTCCGAAAACTGGAAAGTGTATAGCAAAATTAGCACCAATCATGTCCTGAAGATCGTCTACCATTATACGATATTGAAGTTGATTGTCAGGAAGGTAGTCTTTATCTAAACAAAACTTTACACTGATATCCATCTAAAGACGATGTGTACGTAATATTTATGTCCCATTTATCATGATCTGTCTTTGTAAGCTGTTTGCCTTTGGCCAAATGTAATCCCAGTCCATTACCTCGTATATACAAAGATGCTCTTCCGTGAATCTAGCAAAAATCAAATTAAGAAAATCAAATGATCAAGTACATCATTAAGAATATTCTAACTGATCAAAGTAAAATGTTATAAAAAATTAAACATTTTTTCTAATATTGGAGTATCTAAAAATGTAAAAATTGAAAAATTTATTCTCGAGTCGTTCAAAGATTCACACGTTTATAACGTTCGGTACCTTGTATCATACCTCCATATACAATGAGCTTAATAACATAAAAAGTTAAAAACGCCTTGCAGTTCCTGCTAAACGTCTAGCAGAGACAGAAATAGAACATATAAATGACCAACTTCTCTGTCTGACCTTAATTGCTGAAAGCAACTAAAAGGGATGAGGAGATGTTTCTTGGGGTCTAATGGATCGCGTCTTATACTCCTAATGTTATAGGCCTTTTATCATTAAATTACTATCCGTGAAATACATGTATACGCAAATAAATTAACGTAACGGATATATTGTTACCTTTAAAACAGACTCTGGATATTTCACTCTGATTGTGAATTTCAGATACTCATTTGTGATGTCCTCAAGTTGTCGAATACATTTCTTCAGATGACATTGTCCAACGTGTCCGGTAGACAGTAAACAATCTGTATTCACTTTACATCCGGAGATAAGACTAAAAACTGAAAATACCACGATGAAATATAGCACAGTCATTGCTGTTCTACAGAGATTAAATATAAGTAAATGAAGCAGAAATTGAGTCAATTTGTTCTTGAACATGTATGTCCGCGTGTTGTTTTTTCTTTCAAAAAAGTAAATGTCACAATATATTCGTTTGGCATAGCATGAAACAACTACATTATCACAGAAAACTTCTTGACTCTATTTTTTCCACGTTGACAAATCAAACAATACCATAATGTGATCAGCAATTGCAAAAACATTAGATTTTCATGACAAAGTGTTTAGATAGTATTTATCAACTAACGCCGTATTTGTTCTGGTGTTTGTTTTGACACTGTACTTATAGATAACAGTACAAGGATTCTTTCTGTACTGATTAACAAAGGAATTTTACACTAATTTAACGTTTTTATTAGACTGCTATAGGTTTATCAGTGCAACTGTACTTCAAATCAATAAAACAATGCCATACTGATAATAACTGACAAAATATTTTATTTCTTACATACAATATGTCAAATTTCTGTCTTACTTTGATATGGAAACGAAACTAAATGTTCAAATGTTTAAATCAGTCTAGCATTTACCACTTTGGTTAGCCCAAAAAGCTTTCAAATTGGAAAATTAACGAGATATTTTACAAAATCCCGCACAGCTGGCCCCTTTATTTCACTACACAGACCACTGCTTTCACAAAATATTTAATATCTTATACAGAAACAAACATTTCGATTTTGATTTATCTACCTTTATACAAGTATGTTATTGAATAATGACATTTTTCCTAATCTGCCTTAATTGAAGAAAGAAAGAAAAAAATATAGGTATTACTAGGAGGATACTTTTGGGCATGTATGTAACAGGTTGTTACTCTTTGTATAGTTAGGATGTTTGTGATTTAAAATAATATTATTCAGTTTATGAATGATTAGATTTATATTCTTTAAATAAGTCGAATAATGTATGTTTTTATTTCAAAAAAGACATTTTCGTCTGAAAGAGTTTTCTTTGGCGTAGTTTTTTGTAGCCTCCATATTAAAGTCACATGACGTTTGCTATGGTTAAAGAAGTTTGTGAAGGCACTGATTTGAGCAAGACCAATCAAATCACTGTGAGGAGTTGGGATATTTTATACTGTTTTATATTCGTTGCAGTACTCATTTCACTACAGACAGGCAGACAGACAGACGGACATTTAACTATATCTTCTCACACACATGTGTACAATATCATGTTTTTTTAAATATTTTGAGTATGAAACATTAGTTTTCCAGCATTCAATCCTAATATTTGTACGCAATATATTGTATATAAATGTTTTTGATATGAAGGGGCGAGGGTTTGGGAATTCAGCATTTGTAAATCTAAATAGTTAAACATAGAAAACATTATAGTTTAAATATAAAAAAGATATAAAAATATTAAAAAAATTAGGAGAATAAACTTAACACTTCAATCAAATTGTATATATGTTAACAAATATATCGTTTAATAATAATCTTGAAATTTTCATTTATAAGTAACATTCATGTCACGCTTCATCCATACAAATCATGACCTTGGATAAAAACATGTATGCGTTAACAACTATTATTCAAATTTGTTTTGAATCTAATCTAATCTTGAAGGAATTTTGAGACACAACGATCGTAAATAAAGAATTCGCGTAGAAAACAACAAACAGCATAATTATGCATATTTTTTTGTTTTATGCGTTTGAGTGGTATACTGATTTATACATAAACATTACATTCAATAATTTTTACAGTGAAAATTATTTATTTAAAGAATCCCACGTGATGCCCCATAAACCTACCTATGTAATTTACAAGTTACCTCCCTTACATTATTTAAAAACAATCATTCTGACGTCTGTCCCTCTGTCAATAATATACCTGCAATTTTGGGACTGAGATATAATCCCGAAAATTTAGAGGCAATTTAAGATAATTTCTTTGACACAGAGACATATCGATATTTTCAAATAATAGATCGGGTTGAAAAGTTATTAGAAAAGTATATCCAGATAAACCTTTTGTTCTGTTTGATTGTTTTATTTTACGCATTTTCCCAACATTATTTCAGTCATATAGGCGGGTAGTTTCCTAACCATCGTTCCTGGTGAGTTACACCAGTCCTAGACTACCATCTTCCGCGCTAAACTACTAAAGCATCATCCGGGGATCTAACCCACACCAGAGAGGTTACTGGATTAGAAGTCATCGACTCTAACCCATCGACCACGGAGGCGGTTGATAGGCCACTCGTGAGAACACTGTTCGTAGAAATAAATTTTATCTTTCATAAAAACTAAAAATACATTGTATCTTCTATATAAATGCTGGAAGTTCATGAATATGCGAGCATATAAATAATAGCTAAATATGGGACTTCATTTCCGTCAATGTTCTCATCCTTAGTTTATATAATTATGCGTTATGGACATTATCATTTGAAGCGTTAGTATTCTAGTAACGGAGTATAATTAGAATTTTGATAACGGGTTCAAAAGTTTTGACAAATGGTGTCTATATTATACCCCCAAAAACGAAGTTTGGGGGCATATAGGAGTCACCCGATGGTCGGTCGGTCGGTCCAGCGGTCCGTTGCATTTTACTTGTCCGGAGCATAACTTAAAGACTAATGGTTGGAATTCAATATAACTTCATACAATGGTCAAGCACATTAAGAGGAGGTGCAGTGCACAAGAACCATAACTCCATGTTGACTAATAACTGAGTTATTGCCCTTTGTTACTTTTCCTTGTCCGGAGCATAACTTTAAAATTACTGGTTGAAACTCGAAATTACTTCATACAGTTGTCAAGCACAATAAGGGAAAGTGCAGTGCACAAGAACCATAACTCTTTCTAAAGTAATAACAGAGTTATTGCCCTTTGTTATTTTTCCATGGCTTTCTTTTGTCCGCACTATAACTTGAAGTATAATAGATGGAATTCAAAATAACTTCATACAATGGTCAAGACATTGAGAGGAAGTGCAGTGCATAAGAACCATAACTCCATTTTGACAAATTACAGAGTTATTACCCTTTGTTATTTTTCCATGACTTTCTTTTGTCCGCACTATAACTTGAAAACTACTGGTTTGTATTCAAAACAACTTCATACAATGGTCAAGCACAATAAGGGGAAGTGCCATGCGCAAGAACCATAACTCCATCTTGACTAAATACAGAGTTATTGCCCTCAGTTACTTTTCCATTGCTTTTTTGTCCGGAGCATAACTTGAAGACTAATGGTTGGAATTCAATATTACTTCATACAATGGTCAAGCACATTAAAAGGAAGTGCAGTGCATGAGAACCATAACTCCATCTTGAATAATGACAGAGTTATTGTCCTTTGTTACTTTTCCTTGTCTGGAGCATAACTTGAAAACTACCGGTTGTAATTCAATACAACTTCAAGCAGATGTCAAGCACATTAAGAAGAAATGAAGTGCACAAGAATTATAACTCAATTTTGACAAATTACAGAGTTATTGCCCTTTGATACTTTTGCTTGTCCGGAGCATTACTTCACATATACTGGTTGGAATTTAGAACAACTTCATACAATGGTCAAGCACAATAAGAGGAAGTGCAGTGCACAAGAACCATAACTCAATTTTGACTAATTACAGAGTTACTGCCCTTTGTTACTTTTCCTTGTCCGGAGCATAACTTGAAAACTACTGGTTAGAATTCAAAACAACTTCATACAATGGTCAAGCACAAGAACTATAACTCTGTCCAGAGTGATTATAGAGTTATTGCCCTTTGATACTTTTCCATTGCTTTTTTCTTGTCCAGAGCATAACTTGAAAACTACTATTTCACACAATGGTCAAGTATATTGAGAGGAAGTGCAGTGCACAGAAACCATAACTCTTTTTTGACTAATTTAAAAGGTTTTGCCCTTAGTTACTTTTTATTGTCCAGTGCATTACTTGAAAATTAATGGTTGGAATTCAATGAAACTTTATACAATGGTCAAGGGCAGTGAGATGAAGTGCAGTGCACAAGAACAATAACTTTATTTGGACTAATAACAGTTTTTGCCTTTGTAACTTTTTTTTCCAGTGCATAACTTGAAAACTAGTAGTTGGAATTCAATACAACTTCATACGATGGTCCAGCGCAATGAGAGGAAGTGCAGTGTACAATAACTTTAACTCAATCTTCAGTATTTATAGAGTTATTGCCCTTTGTTCCTTTTCCTTGTCTTTCTGGACTTATTACAGAGTAATCTAAAAAAAACTTCATCAATTGCCAACCACATTGAAAGGAAATGCAACACACAAGAACCACAACTATCCTAAATTGCCCACAACCATAACCATATTTCAATTCTTTACAAGGTATTCTGCTACTAACTTACTAGTAACATCCTCATTTCCGAAGCAGTCTTGCGGTGGGGGGGGGGGGGGTATTAATCACATTTAGTGGTACTTCTAATTAGGTTCAAGAACAATATTTTCGTTATCGAATTAAGTTACATACTACTTTATATAAAAAGCTACAATTAAAAATGTTAGGTAATTCTGTGTCTAACTACAAAGGCTGGTTTTGTCTTGAATAAGCGGCACCGTCATAGCGACCCGTCTCTTAGGGAAGTCTTGTGTTACATCCTGTTAACGTTGCCTTTGCCTTGATGTACGGAATGCCGTTAGGGCCATCGCCTATGAATGTGTTGATCTGGAACGCGATAATCGATAGTACGATGGTGAAAACGCGAAATCACGAAACTACGATGATGAAAACGCGAAATTACGATGATGAAAACGCGATAGTACGATGATGAAAACGCGACAGTACGATACTACGATGATGAAAACGCGATAAACTATCGTGTTTTCACCATCGCACTGTCGCGTTTTCACCATCGTAGTTTCGTGATTTCGCGTTTTCATCATCGTATTGTCGAGTATCGCGTTTCAGATCAAACCATTCATAGGCGATGGCCCTAACGGCATTCCGGAATGCCGTTAGGGCCATCGCCTATGAATGTGTTGATCTGAAACGCGATAGTCGATAGTACGATGGTGAAAACGCGAAATCACGAAACTACGATGATGAAAACGCGATAGTACGATGATGAAAACGCGATAGTACGATGATGAAAACACGAGAGTACGATGGTGAAAACGCGATAGTACGATGATGAAAACACGACAGTACGATGATGAAAACGCGATAGTACGATGGTGAAAACGCGAAAGTACGATGATGAAAACACGACAGTACGATGATGAAAACGCGAAATCACGAAACTACGATGGTGAAAACGCGACAGTACGATGGTGAAAACACGACAGTACGATGGTGAAAACGCGATAGTACGATGATGAAAACACGACAGTACGATGATGAAAACGCGATAGTACGATGGTGAAAACGCGATAGTACGATGATGAAAACACGACAGTACGATGATGAAAACGCGAAATCACGAAACTACGATGGTGAAAACGCGACAGTACGATGGTGAAAACACGATAGTTTATCGCGTTTTCATCATCGTAGTATCGTACTGTCGCGTTTTCATCATACGATGGTGAAAACACGACATTACGATGGTGAAAACGCGATAGTACGATGATGAAAACACGACAGTACGATGATAAAAACGCGATAGTACGATGGTGAAAACGCGAAAGTACGATGATGAAAACACGACAGTACGATGATGAAAACGCGAAATCACGAAACTACGATGGTGAAAACGCGACAGTACGATGGTGAAAACACGATAGTTTATCGCGTTTTCATCATCGTAGTATCGTACTGTCGCGTTTTCATCATCGTACTATCGCGTTTTCATCATCGTAATTTCGCGTTTTCACCATCGTAGTTTCGTGATTTCGCGTTTTCACCATCGTACTATCGACTATCGCGTTTCAGATCAACACATTCATAGGCGATGGCCCTAACGGCATTCCGTATTGATGATCTTTTTCTTCTTCTTTTTTTACATGTTTTAAGTTGTACAGGGTAATGAAATCAATCCATGGAATTAAATTTAAATATTTTTCTCTTTTTTTTTTAAACCTATTTATTTGTTTTGTTTTGTTTTTGATCTTGCCATATTTGTTTATATTGATCTATTAAAGTTAGTTTAAATCGAAATGGGGTACTTTTATTACGACTGTACATGTATGTTGGTTAATCCATAAGTAAGTCCTAGCTACAAAATTTAAATGTCTTAAATTTATTAACCATTTAACACTTCTTTCTGAAAGATTTACTATGAATCGGTACAGAAAATAGGAAAGTTTACTTTAAGTCTAACACAGAAATTTATCATCCTAGAGTACATAATATCTGCCTAGTTCACAAAGAAGCATAAATTTGAAGAGCCTTTCCTAGCACAGTTTATTTTCTAAAAAAAAGAGAAAATAAGAATCCCTTAAGAAAGCACGACAAAATTGAAAATGTTGCAGGGTCGGTTTGGTTGAGTCTGTTCATGGACGGTACTGCCAAGTGCAAATAACGTCCACACCTCCCTAGCACCGGCTTAAGCAGAATATGAACTGGAACAATTTTGAATTTTGAATTAACCGCAGATGTGTTCATATGGCGGTAATCATTGAACTTTCAATGTGACACGTAAGTGCAGTTCCATGAAAAGCGGCATTAGTCCCCAAGTAACAAAACGTGTAAGCCATAACGAGAAAACTATGGGCGGAACTAAACAAAATGGAATTATGAAAGGGGATCAGAGGTTTCGAAGCCTGCATATCACAGATAAGACGTCAAACGACAAATTTAAAAAGCAGACCACATATATTAAGGGTGATTCAACAGTATTCAAGTGAGGAATACTGGAACCACCCAACAAGAAAATACCCGAATAAATATGTTATAGACTTCTTTCAATAACTTCTAGATTATCTTAGCCGAATATCTCAGATTCGTAGATTAAAGTAGGCATAACAGAGTTAAAAATCAATTCATAAGTCTGATTTATTGCATTTCTACTTTTGGTTTTTGGCAGATTTCCGTTCATTACAGTATGAATTATGAAAGACAAACATTTTTGAAAATTTGGATCTGACAATATAATTGTATCGATTGCGTACTTTAAAACCAATAGTTAATCCCAGGTTTCATTAGTCAAAATATCATTTAAATTTTCTCCTAATTTACTCCTAATGCACCATGTAAAAAGAACTGGACTACATTACCCCTGGCGGGCACCTATTTTTAGGTTGAAGAAATTGAGGTATTTCTACTAAATGTACTGAAGAAGACTGGATATCATTGTTAAGAATAATCCGAAAAACTCTTTAGCTCAAATATAACTGATATCAATTATAATTACACAACACATTGTTATCAGCTCATATGAATCAAACACAATTTGTTTCTGATAAGAGACCACATTGTTTAAGAGACCATTCAAAGCATTTTCTTCCACGGTCTCTTAAAATGCTGAAACATGTAGGTCTAACAGAATATTTTGATACAGCTGAATGTCATGGTGCATTATATTTAAACAAAAGGCTGGGCGATTGAAATAAACTGTCTTTACCAACTACAATTAATCGTGTTGAAAAACATAAATGATTAAATACTTCATTAACTTTTCCGTGATTCACATTATTTAAAGATATAATTATTCAAAGGAAACTTTATGTAACAATTCCCCGAATTT
Source organism: Ruditapes philippinarum (assembly GCF_026571515.1). Taxonomy (NCBI): domain Eukaryota; kingdom Metazoa; phylum Mollusca; class Bivalvia; order Venerida; family Veneridae; genus Ruditapes; species Ruditapes philippinarum. Next base: position 219,785 of record NW_026866585.1, read on the forward strand.
CAACATATTTTAACATAAGTTGATTTAGATTTTAAGGAGTATTTTAAAAGTTAGAGCATGTATTCAAATGCAGTTTCACACAAAAAAAATCTATGACCTGATTAAAGATTAAACAAATTTTCAAATCAATTTAAATTTATTGTTTTCTTCGTATATTTCAAAGAGCAATTCTATCATGTCACCCAACTGGTGAAGCATCTATTGACGGCATGCCTTTAGAACCATGGGCCGGCAATAATGTAGTCAAAGCCTGGCCAATACGCCTTTCCCATTCTACAAAAGAATGATTTTTGTTCGGATCAACGGCTACCCAAACATTTCTGTTTAATTCATAGTGTACGAAGCTGGAAATTGCATGTGCCGCTTCTACAGTAGTTTGTGTAAGACTGTATGGCTCTGGAGTTTCCGCCCCTCCTGCATCAAGATAAATTCTTTGCTCCGGACGTTTTGTTTGAAATATTGGGTTTTTAAGAGTTTTATTTAAGAAATCAAAATCGTTAACATTATGACTGAAAGTGTTCATCGGCCACCATAAAGAAGGTGATTGGCAGGCAGCAAATGAATACACATCTGGACGTGTCCAAACAGCATGGCAAGACATAAGCCCTCCTAAAGAATATCCCATCACACCAATATTATCTTTTTGCAATCTCGTAGACGTGAGTTGGTTGGCAGTTGGGAAAGCCTCTTTTTCTAGAAAATCCAGTGTATTGTCACCTAGACCTCCTTTATTATAATATTTTCCACATGTTTCCTCGAGATACTTAATAAACGCTGTGATGTTGGTGCTCAATGCCTCAGGAATACATCCGTCACAATTATCACGAAGTGTGCCATTAATACAGTCTAAAGCTGGACCAGCCGATGGTGTCAGTAGATCAACTCTCTCTCTACCATTAGATGTATAATCACCAAAGCCTATCAGAACAAATTCTTCGGCAACGGCATGTGGATAAATCGGATCTTCAAATTTCTTCTTGAAAGATTTAGCATATTCTAAATTGAGATCAAAGACAAAGACAGTTGGATAAGTTTTATAAACGTTTTCATTAAAACTAGGAGGTGTATAAAGAGTTATGTTCTTCTCTTCGCCGAGATTCGTAGAGTTTATAACAAAACTGTCTATAACACCTGTATATGTAAAGAACCAAGGGTAAACCGAAAAGACAGGAACTGTTTCAAAATATGATGACACCTCGGAAACAGGCAGGTGAATAGCAAAGTTAGCTCCAATCATGTCCTGAAGATCGTCAGCCATTACACGATATTGAAGTTTCTTGTTAGGAAGGTAATCTTTATCTAAACAAAATTTACACTGATATCCATCTAAAGACGATATGTACGTGATATTTATGTCCCACGTGTCATGGCCTGTCTTAGAAAGTTGATTGCCTTTGGTCCAAAGTAATCCAAGTCCATTACCTCGTATATATAAAGACGTTCTTCCATGAATCTAGCAAAATATAAAAGAGAGAATCAAATATTCGTAAAGGGCTCGTACTCTATATTTTTTGGCTCAAAGTATGACATTATGAAGTTATTCTTTTTAAGCAATCTTGATATAGAATTATCGAGAAATGACGAATAATAATTTATACGAGGGTGGGTCATTGTGTAATGCAATATGATCAGTTGATTTAATAAAAGAGCATTTTTTGTAAATTTTCTATTTCATACCTTAAAAATAATATCATAATGTATAAATTTAAATTGTTTAATCAAATTTATAAACGCTTCAAAATAGTCCTCCTTAGGTATATTTTTCAGTAACTGAAAAATGACAGACCCAAGTCCTTCTCTTCTCATGTATCAAGATCAAGGGGCTGGACGATACGGCTATTGTTTTGGAAAAATCACTCGTTTTTTTTTTTCAACAAAAAGAATCAATTATACAGTAGTTCCTTTGTGTGTAGGGGCATTGTCATGTGGCAAATTGAGGCCTTTTATATCAGTCGAGAACGAGCTTTGTATGTCTTCCAATTCAAAATATAATCATCCTCGTGTTTAAATGTTGAATTCTGCTTAAGCCGGTGCTAGGTGGCTTTGGCGGTAACTTGCACTTTCCTGTACCGTCCATGAACAGGCTCAAATTAAACCAACCCTGCAACATTTCCGAATTTGTTGTTTTGGGCATTCGTTAGGGAATCAATCGCTTGGCAATGCATGGTCGACGAACATTTCTGGTGGCCCAAAACTTATTGTTACACGTGCGAACTGGCGTAAAACTTTGAAACCAGTTTATATCAACAGTTGCAATATTTAGGAAATATGTTCAGTATTTTAGCACATTTAACTCGTTTCTTTTCTAAGTCAGATGTTAGAGTTCGGGGTATCCATCACATTTGAAGTGATTCTTCATAATCGTATGAGTTGACCCATTTGATGTGTGATATGGGATATCTTGGTGAGTGAAAGTCTGGCATCTTTGTCAATGATAAGCTTAAATTTAGTAATGCTTTCTAACACAACTATGGACCGTTTTTACAATACTTAAAGAGCATCTTTAATTGACTTGTGCCCATTATTGAATCTATGCATCCACCTAGAAAAGGGTGCATAAGATACTCCATTCTTGCCATCATTATTACAAATATCAATATAAACATTTATAGCAGATCTACCTAGTTTTGTTTGAGTTCTGTAGATGATGTAAAATACGAGTATACTTAACAAGATCAACAAGGAAGAGCAGTATTTAATGAACGCATCTCCAAACACGGGAGGACACCGAAACATGGTACACAGGAAAAAGCGGAAGGTTCGACACCACAAAACATTCAAAATAAGAAATCATAAATCCAAAGATCAGAATTAAATAAAAGACCTACAAAAGGACAAGGGCGCTGGAGAAGGGGACAGGAAGGACATTGAAACAATAGAGGGCAAAAGGGAGATTCCTTCCGTACACGAAAAAAATAATGTCAAAAATGGCATTGTATGTAACAATTAACAAGACATACATCTGACGAATATAACCTATTTAAATAAAACGTTTTATAGTTTTAGTGAAGACAGCAGAACAATTACTATGACCCAAGATCTTACGAAGTTTGTAAATTACATCCCCTTAAAAAGCGGGTTTGCTAATTCTTTGTGTTTTGATACCACTATTGAAAAATTTCCGCTCATTAGAATCGTTGTTACGGTACGGCTACATGCTCTAGCAAGTCTAATAAACTCAAATAGATATATCCGTAAGGTGTTGCATGGGATACGTCCTAATGTTGAAAGCAAGTGCTTTAAGCATAGCATAGTTTACAAAACTAAATTAGAATATACACCTCATATTGCAATACACATTGACCCGACCTCGTAGATCCTTAGGATTATGATGTCTGTTTATTTATACACCATATACCCATTCAAGGACCTAAATAAATTAATAATAAAATGACAGAGCATGACGATGACAAGCAGAAATTGTTATAGAAAGAATATGCGCTTAATCATATAACTGTCCTTTATGAGTACATGCATCTAAAAGGGTTGAGGAGATTTGTGTCAAGATCTTAGACATCACATCTTATAATGCTATTAAATCTTATGACCTTCTTAAACATGTATTTAGAAATTGTAAAAGGAGAGAAAAAGATTATATAGACGGACCAAGCGTTACCTTCAGAACAGATTCTGGATATTTTACTCTGATAGTGAATGTTAGATATTCATTTGCGTTGTCATCGAGTTGTCGAATACATTTTTGCAAGTGACATTGTCCAACTTGTCCGTCAGGCAGTATACAATCTGTATCATCTACACATCCCGAGACAAGACTTAAAACTGATAACAACACGGCAAACGATAGCACAGTCATTGCTGTTGCTTAATCTACAAATAAATAATTTAAGAATATTTGATTAGTTAAAAACACAGAGATAAGTTAGAAGCAACGACAGCAGACGTACAGTAGGATATGACAATGGAATCGAAAGTGTTTTATTAAGCTATAATACTAATGATAACTCTAATAATAATTATTATGATGATTAAAACAATAGAAATAATATAAATCAATCTTCATTACCTTTGTTTCGTGCAACAATCATGTATCAACCACAAATGATTTAAACAATATCAATATCTCAATAGTAAAACAATGTTATGTTTAAACAATGAAACAAATGAATAATGCTCGAAACGCAAATGAATTAATATGCGAATAACTGTTGTGATTTTATATTTCAACTTTTTTCAATTCTTATTATGTTCTGATTTTTGAACGTAATGAAAGATAATAATACACGAATTCTTTTTGTACTGATCAAGAAAAGAATGTAATATCATTCTTATTAGTTTAGTTTATCAGCGCAAATGTACTTAGATCCAATGATTCATAGTCATAATAACTGACTTATCAGTGACTGTTTTATTTAATTTGTGTCAAATTACTGTGTAACTAGTATATTGAAACGAAATGAACAAATTTTACTATGCTTCTGTATGTGTTACAAACGTTTTTTATACCATATTCTTATTTTAAATCAACCACTGCTATCCATTAGAAGCTCAATCAAACCGGCCCTGCAACATTGTTACTGCTGACCTGTTGGATGATTTTTTAGGTTCACTTAAATAAGTTGTTATATTCAAGAAAAGACGAACAATTTGTGCTTAACATGAGAACTTTACCAAGATTTGTTTCAGTTATTGTCCAAATTTTTTGTTATATTAGTTTTATATTTTGTCCAGAGCAAAATATACTATATTTTAGGTTTCTACATGAAACTTCATATTTTGATATATCTCATCCCGGAGGGAATAATATACCCCTTTTTTATTTTTTAAGTTATTGACCTTGTTATTTTCCATAATTAGTTATTTTTTCTTATGTTCTTCCTTAGCTTTCGTTCGGAGCATTACTCGGAAAGTCTTAAGAAAATCATCTTTTAACTTTACATAATGATAGTCTTATCAAGCAGTAAACTTCACAGCTCACTATTGGGTCGAACCAACTTTAGGGTTCAAACAAAGTACAGTAAACTTCACAACTTAAGAGTCAAAATGAATTTGTGGTCAATCAAGAAATGAACCTAAAAGTATGTATGTTCCAAATTTCTGAAGGTGTCAACTGAGTTCTTAAATACTGAGTACTGACTAAGCTGCCTTGAAATATCTAAGGTGGGGTTCAAGATGACAATCGATACTTTGAAACATCACTGTTCAGTCAAATAACACTACTCTACTTAATGTCATATAAATTCTGGTGTAGCTGTAATTAAATAAAAATGTATTTGATGCTTATTAAAGCCACCGGCCTCCAGTTAGTAAAACGTGTCACAAATTTGGTTCGGAAAATTACTGGTATTTCCAGGGTCGTATATCAATTTTCGTCGATGAGTAGGCTTAATCATATTTCAAGCTAAAGTTTAAATTGATACATTTGCCCTCTTATATATCATATAATTAATCAATTTTAATGCAAACAAAACCTAGGCAGTTATTTATTTCAATCTATGTTTGATACGATCCCGGTTTGCGTGCGTTCCGGATTACAGGTCGCGATATTGTATTGTACAATCACGTGGTACTAGAAAAAAAAACAGATGAAAGAGTTCCATAGTTTAATTAAAGGATATCCTCATGTACCACTATATTCACGCACGTTCCATTACTATATTGACCTTTAATGACTATATCAGACGGAAAAGGATACTTAGCCCCCTCATCTTTGACAACCAGACCTGGATCTGTTGTAAGATAAACACATACAACAAACTGAAAATAAAAACGCATATACTTTATTGAGTTTAAGCGTTTGAAACAATGGACTGAATGAAAAGAGAACGGGGACATTAATATTTCTAGTAGATTTCAATTGCATACTAATATTCTTATAATCACATAATAAAAAAGCATATACGCTGAAAAAACTGTTCTGCAAACTGTTTTGTTTCACAGCCCCTTAACTTTTTGACACTGACAAACGCTCATGAAAACTATATTTAACAATCTTCTGCAGATTAACTAGACTAACTCCTAACGGTCTTGCCTTTTAATAATGACCTTCACGCCATTATTTGCGACAATAGAAGCCCTCCAGATCTCAAAGAATGAAGACGGTATTTTTTTCACATCGGTAACATGTGGCTTCATAGCCTCAGTGAACATACCCCTTACATGTGTAACCTCCCTTATTCTCTCTCAGAAAAATCCTAAATACTCAGTGAGAAATATTTCCACAAAATGGTAAAACACAAGTAGAATTTTATGATAAAAATCCTGCAAAGGTAGCTTTTATATCTTCATATTTTACGGCTGCTTCCACCAATGTTTCTTGACTTTCATGTAAATCTAGTATCTGTCTTTTCTTATTAAATATCTATATAACAAATCTTGAATTGCTTCAGATAAAAAGTTAATGCAGCACCCAGATTCATGCTAATTTTCATGAAAATATTAACAATATATGAAAAGTAAAATATTTGACGTGAACAAAGAAAATAACTTCCACACTGCAAACAGCACTTACTGCCCAGGTTAATTACCAAAAAAGGTCAAAAATATACAAAACATAACCTTACTGGGTTAGTAACGCAAAAGCAATATGTTGAAATAAACTGCAAAAATTGATCATAAATCCCACATAACATGGACATTATTACTTTCATCTTGAATTGTTTTATTTTTCTTAAAATCTCAATACTTTTTTCTCAGGTTTTGATTTTCTTTGAAATATTTTGATTCATTTGGAGGCATGCAGCTAAAAAAGTAGAATTGCTTTTTTACAAGATATTCTGTTTTGGGGCGAATACAGAGATACCTTATATCCCCTTTCTATCTCATTCAAAATAAATTCATAGGCACCAATATCGCGCCATAATGAGGCATGTTTTCTGAGTTTACCTTTGTCAATCATATGTTATTGCTCTTGTCCATACTTTCATAAAAACCATGAGTACAATGCTTATAATTCATAAATTTCATTATCATACTTATCTTTAAAGTCCAATAAACTCATTTTCTGGCGACTGGAGATTGTTCGGTCATACTATTCGACTTGGTCCTCTCACGTATGGACAATTTTGTCTGAAGTGTGTGCTCTGACAGCATGGACCGGGGGCGGTGTAGGTGCTTGAACCGAACACTGCGCAAAAGCCAAATCAGGTGTTGTAGTTATTTCCATAGACATAAGACCAAAATGGTTATAGGCACACAAAAGACGTTCACTTCTACCTGGCTGACTGAACTGAGAATGAGGAACACAAACATATAGATTACTGATGTCACGTGCGCCCTGCCTTTTGCCGTTTTTTACGTTTAATGTATCTGACAATAACATCCTCATATCATTACATTCTTCTAAAGAAATTACTTTTCTTCTCAATGGTTTGTTCAAACGCAGCAAAGTTACACGTATTAGTTTTATAATGTTTTAAAAATGAATTTAGATCATGTAAGATGCTTATTACTTGAAGAAAGTAGTGCTGTATGTGAAGTTATGTGTCATAAAATCAGCAAAATGTAAACAAAGTATTATTTTGACTTCCATACTAAATCACTATAGCTGCACTTATTAAAAGAAAGCAACACAAAAATAAATATGCATCAGGTTGTTGTCAAATAATTTACATTTTGGAAATAATAACAGGACACCAAATATAAAAAGATTTTTAGAAATAATAAATGAAAGCGCAATAATTGCCACGTTGAAACACCCATTGCCTATGTGCTCTCTCAATAGAGTAAGGTCATTCAAAGTTGTGATAATCTTTTTAAAAAATCAGCACCCTTCAGCACGGTTCGCTGCCTTGCAATGTGTTACTTCCCTTTATTTTGTTATCGTTTGTTTTTTAGAAGCTACATGTGTCTGCTAATTCTTCTTCTACGGGATTTGGTTCATTTTTTGAAAGAATTAGATAAATTGAAATCTTGCTGAGAACTACCTATATCCATTATAATTTAGAAATTAATTTTAAAAAGAATTAAAGGGAACAAAATCATAAAAATCATGAAACAATTTTGCCGTTCTTTAAATCAATAACACAATCCATAATGAAAAAAGACCATATGAACCAGCCAAATCACTTTTTCAGACAATTAAGAGACACATTTCCTTCATTTTTTTCTAAAAATTTTGACATGTTGGTTCAATGCACTATTTTGTTACCACTGAATTACGTAGCACAATTTCTCTGTGGTAATAGATTGTCGCGTTTGAAATAAATATTTATATATTATTACAACTACAATTATTAGTAAATATTTCATTACCTTATCCGTGATCCACTTTTGTATTCAAAGTAAGTTTTATTAACAACAATTCCTCAAATTTCCATATATTTCTGTTATATATTGGTTAATGTATGACCATCCTAACGGGCACTTTAAGGAACTGAAAAATTGACACCATATGTCAGATATGTACCCTAAAAGACACTTGTATGCAAAATTTAAACAAACTTTACCGTACGGAAATCGAGTAATAGCCATTTTACTGAATTTTACCTTGGATGTTAGAAGGGCCTTTTTTTAGAAATAAGGAACCTTTAAAAAATGTACAATATCATTCTGATGAAAACATTTTTTCCATTAATTTTTTATGAGAAACACAATGTAACATTTAACTTACAATCCACATAAGCAAAAATGATTGTTTCTACTCAACATTTCTGAAATATTTATAAAAATGTTACCCTACCCCAACCATTTTTAACACGGTTTGGACCAATTTCCTATTTTAAGAGTCTAATTAAAATAATATCTCAAATTTACTTAAATGACTGCCTGTTTTCAAAGTTTTACTTAATTTTCTCAAATCTATATTAGTTGATCTTGTAAAAAATTAAATACTTTTACCGTTTAGTTTAAATTGTATTGCACTTTGAAAATATCAGGTACCATATTTGTTATAACATTTAGCATTATTTAGCCAAAAATACCTATATTAGTTAAATACCGGTAATAAAAATTAAACACTTTTTTCTAACCAAAAGGGAATAGAGAAACATAAATAATATAAAAAGAATAAAAGGGAAACAAGTTGGACCTTCGTGGGTTTGAACCCTCGGCCCTAAGTTTCAATGTATTTAACAGTAGTACTAGCTTATTTGAATACTCTTCAACACGGAGGTAATGCATTAGGATAGTCATACCTTAAGATTGCAAGAAGTGTTTTAAAAGTCAGAGCTTATATTCTAATGCAGATTTACTTTAAAACAGAACTAAACAAGAACAGCATTGATGCAAAGCATCAAAGGGCGTCCAAGCAAGAAATGCAGAAAGTGAAGATGAACTAGTAGACATATGATGACAAGATATTCTGGTTTTTACCAGAATGAACGGACGAAAGACAGTGTTCATTATGAACTTTGATGGGCATGCTAGAAATAAGAATATAACTTTCTTTATGATCGTGCTTATTAATAGCAACGGATAAACATGTATACCATCATTTATAATCCATATGTGTAACGCATGATCAACACCACACTTGTGGAATTGTCTTTTATTATGTGAAGACCCCTTCTTAAGGTATCTGTTCACACTTAGTAAAAATATGACACCGGTTATATTACCATGTTGATCATGTTGAGCATAATTGTGTATTATACAATAATTGTAATATCTCTTTTAATATAAAAATACAGATTTTATGAATATTGTTTTCCTCTCTTTTTGTGTTTTATGTGCTATTTTGATAGTGAGTTTTTACGTTTACTACTCTTTTTTTATCAAAATTGTAAAATAAATTTTAAGAATTCAATTGTCATATTGACCGACGATTATAAGCCAAAACTTAACTGGAAAAAGTCAGTAAATTATGTTTAATCTTTCAATATATAATATTGTTTATTCTTAAACAATGTACATGTACATTTGTATTTTTCTTTATCATTTTTTAAATTATCAATCAATTGAATAATCCATAAAATCTAATTTGTAACTTTGAATAATTCCTCCGCATCTTTACTAAACACGAATAACAAATTGAATAAAATGTTTCAAAGTTGATAGTGTTATATTAATACCATAAAAATGTACCTTTTTCTCAATTATTGCACATATTTATTGTTTATATCTCATATAGATAAAATGAAACATGCTATTGTTGTTGTTGTTGGATTATTTTTCGAATTGTAGTATGTTTATGTATAATAATGATCAATAAATTTGAGAGTTGATCTGTGTTTATTAATTATTGTAACCAAACTAAGTGACAAACATTCATTTGGAAAAAAGTTTATTTATCTGTAAAATATTTGTTCTGTTCTGTAACAATATCAAACATCTACTCCAAAACCGGGAGAGACCGGACAATAAACGTGTGATACTATTCGCCGGTCACTAGTAAATCCCGGTCAAAATAGACCGGGAGAGACCGGGAATTACCGATAGCAGTACATCCCTCTATAAATAGATTTTCGAAATGTTTAGGTCATCAATTCATCATTCTATTTTAACATACCATAATAAGCCACTGCGTACTACAAAATGATAAATAAAAAAAACCGAAGAGACTGAAAAGGTTATTTCATGCACTGCGAAATTCTCCAGTTCGCTATTCATTGTACATATCGAGACATTTTTTAATCAAGCACCCTCATACCGATCGGAATGATCGGCTTTTATTATGACCGACTAAAAGGCTCGAGAAGTTGCTGTCGCCCATTCTCATTCCATAAGGGCGCCGCGCTTCGGCGCGGACGCCAATAATCGTAGCATGTCTATTTTTAAATTTTATTTTGTCACAACCGTTGTAGCCTATGACCAGATAATAAGACTTTCAAATCAATTTTAATTTATTGTTTTCTTCGTACATTTTAAACTACAATCCTCTGAATTAAGACAAATGTAATTTATCATGGTACCCAAGAAGTGAAACATCTAGTGACGGCATGCCTTTAGAACCATGGGCCGGCAATAATGTAGTCAAAGCCTGGCCGATACGTCTTTCCCATTCTGCAAGGGAATGATTTTTGTTAGGATCAACGGCTATCCAAACATTTCTGTTTAATTCATAATGTTCGAAGCTGGATATTGCATGTGCCGCTTCAACAGTAGATTGTGTAAGTCTGTATGGGTCAGATGTTTCCGCCCCTCCTGCATCAAGATAATATTCTTTGCTCTGGACGTTTCGTTTGAAATATTGGGTTTTTAAGAGTTTTTTTTTAAGAAATCAAAATCGGTAACATTTAAACTTAAACTGTTAAACGGCCACCATAATGAAGGTGACTGGCAAGCAGCAAATGAATACACAGCTGGGCGTGTCCAAACAGCATAGCAAACATAAGTCCTCCCAAAGAATTCCCCATCAACACCTATATTATCCTGTTGCAAAGTCTCATAGAAGTGATTTGGTTAGCAGATGGAAATGATTCTTTTTCTTAGAAAATCTAGTGTTTTGTCACCTTGACCCTCCATTAATTAGTTACTTTCCACATTTTTCTTGAGATACTTAATAACGCTGTGACGTTGGTGCTTAACGATACTGGAATACATCCGTCACAATTATTGCTAAGTGTGCCATTAAATACACAGTCTAAAACTGGACCAGCCGTTGGTGTCAGTAAAGGTTAAACCCTCTTCCTCTACCATCAGATGTATAATCACAAAAACACCTATCAGAACAAAATTCTTCGGCAACGGGCATGTGGATAAATCCGGATTTTCAAATGCCCTCTTGATAGAATTAGCAACCGTAATCTAAATTGAAATCAAAGACAAAGATAGTCGGATAAGTTTTATACACGTTTTTCATTAAAACTAGGAGGTGTATAAAGAGTTTATGTTTTCTTCTCTTTCGCCGAGAACTGTAGAGTTTACAAACAAAAAAACTGTCTATAACACCTGTATATGTAAAAGAACCAAGGGTATACCGAAAAAGAACAGGAACTGTTTCAAAAATTATGATGACACCGTCGGAAACAGGCAGGTGAATAGGCAAAGTTAGCTCCAATCATGTCCTGAAGATCGTCAGGGCCATTAACGATATTGAAGTTTCTTGTTAGGAAGGTAATCTTTATCTAAAACAAAATTTACACTGATATCCATCTAAAGACGATATGTACGTGATATTTATGTCCCACGTGTCATGGCCTGTCTTAGTAAGTTGATAGCCTTTGGTCCAAAGTAACCCAAGTCCATTACCTCGTATATACAAGGATTCTCTTTCGTGAATCTAAGGAAAAAAACAGAATCAAAAAATTATGAAAATCGTATTTTATTGGATCAAAAGTAGGAAGTTAAATAAGTTCAATATTTAAGCCAATCGTGATATAGAACTCTTCAAAGGACTGACGTAGA